>NW_027187347.1:16555872-16608654 GCF_028583685.1 Petaurus breviceps papuanus
GTTAGCCTAGGGGCAGGGAAGATCTTTAAATCTGCATTTCCATTACACTCAGATTATAATTATTTGTGTATAGGTCATGATCATTCCTTATAGATTAGAAACTCCTTCATCAAAAAGCATTTAAGTGCCCTTAATAATACTGTGACTTACACTGTGCTAAGTGTCTTGGTATACAAATACAAACAGAAAACCAGTCCTTGACTTCAAGGAGTTTACATTCTAATAGGCGAAGGCAACATATGAAAACAAGCTCAAGGCAAGTTGAGGGTGGGTTGCATAAGGATAAAAGTGACAGTAGAGAAGATCCATTGTGTATCCTGGAGAGGAATGAAGAAACAAATGGCTTGGGTGCCTCATTAAATCAAGGTTCTAGGTAGAGGGCACTTTCCATGTGTGAAGACCAGTTCTGGAGGGAGCTTCCAGGATAAAGAGGTTTCTGCTACAAGACAGAGAAAGTACACAGTGCAGGCTTGAGAGCAACTTGAGGACAGGTGCTAGGTTCTTCTCCATCTTTTCATTCCTTAGGTCTAGCCTTATTCATGTTGCTTCAGTCATGTCTGACACATCGTTACCCCATTGCAGGTTTTCTTAGCCAAGGTACTAGAGTGGTTTGTGATTTCCTTCTCCAGTTCATTTGGCAGATGAGGAAACTGAGGCAAACATGGTTAAGTAATTTGTCCAAGGGTCACATAGTTAGTGTCTGAGGCTGGATTTGAACTTAGGTTTTCCTGATTCTAGGCCTGCTGACCTATTCACTGTACCACCTAGCTGCCCAACGTTATACATAGCAGATACCTAATAAATGTTTGCTGAACTTAGTATGATACAAACAAGATCCTTTCTTTTCTGGCTATCTCCTCTATGTCCTCCTTAACAAACTCCTGGCTCCCCACACCAGATACCATGCCCTTGAGTAACTTCAATCCCAAGACCCCACTCCCCTGATGAGTAACAACCTATCCAGATCACTATTTCAAGAAAACCCCAGCCATACTTCATTCACTTCTTCTCCCCTCCACCCCCCATTAGAGAACCATTAAACATGATGGATTCAGTTCTGTCACTGCTCCTGGAAAGGGTATGTCAATTTACTCCTAGATGTCCCCACTCACCATCCCTATAACTTTACTGACCAAAATGGCTATCTCTGGCCACCATTTCCCTGTATTTATGCAGGTCCAGCTATGTTACCTTCCTACTCAATAAATTCTATCACCTTTAAGATGAAATATAAAATTTGTTTGACATTCAAAGCCCTTCATGACCTACTCTTCCCAACTTCTTTCCATTCTTGTCATAGGTTACTGTCATCCACATACTCTCTGCTAAGAGTGATACCAGCCTCCTGGCTATTCCACAGACATCCCATCTCTTCTTGGCTCCAGACATTTTCCCTGCCTGTCCTGGAATTCATACCTGGAATGCTCTCTGCCTTCCAGCATACCTGCCTTCCTTCAAATCCAACTAAAATCCCACCTTCTACAGGAAGTCTTTCCCAACCCCTCAATTCTAATGCCTTCTCTCTGTTAATCATTTCCTATATATAATATGTATATAGTTTGTTTGTACATAACTATTTGGTTGTATTCTACTCCATTAGATTGGGAGCTCCTTGAGGGCAGGTACTGTCTTTTGCCTCTTTTTTATCCTCAGCACTTCCTCCAGGCACAGAGCTTGGCACATAGTAGGAACTTTTAAATGCTTAATGACTGACCAACTGAATGTGCTGTTTTTCTCTTAGAATATAAGCTCCTTAAAGACAGAGGTTCTTTCTTTATATCTTCCCCACTCCTGCTTAATATGTGTCTTTTTATGTCTTAATATGTGTTTTTTTCATTCATTCATTCATTCCAATGAACACTTCCAGGGCCTTCTCTGATCTTAGAGACACAAGTGCCCTATTAATATTAAAGACCTTCTTAGGCACATCCAAACAATTTCTCTCTCTCTCTCTCTCTCTCTCTCTCTCTCTCTCTCTCTCTCTCTCTCTCAGACTTTAGTAGGACTTTGACTGAACACATAAACTGGGAATGAATATTCAGAATAGCAAGGATTTATAGTTCTTTGTTTTTCCCCCAAGACATCAAGACCTAAGTTTATAGATAAAAGCATTCCCAGAATGAAAAAGTTACCCAGAGAAACAGTGAAAAACTATTTGCAAATGGGATGGACGTCATCCTCATTAAAGCAATGTATTGTGGAGGAAAAACTGCAAATGGGGCAACTTTTAAAATCACATTTAAAGCTCTGTTTCTTTTCCAAGAAAAGGATAAATGTGGAAGGGGAACCCTGAAAAATAAGACAGAGGTTTTGTAGCTGCTTCCTTGCAATATCATAAAAAGAATCCTGGACTTGGAGGCAGAAAGCCTTTTCTTAGCTTTAGCTCTAGGATTTCACTTAGCCTCCTTGAACATCATTTTCCATATCTGTAAAATGGGGATATTGATACATACTACTTTCTTTTGGCCATTTTAAAGATAAAATAAGATAATTAGAGAGTAGTCTTCTGGCTGGCCCCAGAGGACAGAACTTGGATCAATGGGTGGAAATTACAGGGAGGTCGATTTCTACTCAATAAAAGAAAAAATTTCCTAATAATTATAGTTGTCCAGAAACGGAATAGGTAGCCTTATTATGTAGTAAGTTCCACATCTCTGGAAATCATCAGGCAAAGCTCATCAAGGCTGTTCATTCATTCATTTCTTTATTCTTTCATTCAATAAGCATTTCTTAATTGTCCCACATGCTGGGCCAAGTGCTTAGGAACACAGGATAGCAAGTTAAAAAGTGAAACAGTTCCTGGCAAGACATTCTTTTTTTTGGGGGGGGGGAGTCGAAGAGTCGCTGGTAGTGGGGAAGGAGACAGGGTAGATAAGGTGAACCATGAATACGGAATAGTAAATTCAAAAAATATGCAAAGTAACTTCCAGTGGGAGGCAACTATCAATTAGGAGGATCAGGACAGGCTTCCTGTGGGAAGTGACCCTTAAAGCTGAACTTTAGAGGAAACTAGGAATAGTAGAGTGGAAATAAGAAGAGAATGCAGTCAAGATGTAGGAGACAGGAGAGGTAATGCCATGTGAAAGGAATAACAAGAAAGCTTGTTTGGGATAACTGAAGAAAAGTAACAGGAAATAATTCTGGAAAGGTGAGTTTGACCCAACCCAAATGATTAAGGTCATGGATTTTATCAAAGAGGGAGCTTTGCAAGGCATTGTGAATGCCTAAGAAATATCAGTTTGGCAGACCTGTGAAAGACAGATCTGAGAGGGAAGAGAGTGCAGAAAGGCTAAGTGAAAGAAATAAGCATTTATTAACTACCTAGCGGATGCCAGGAAGTGAACTGAGGCTGGGATGAAAAGGAAGTTATTGCCACAGGCTAAGCAAAAGATGATAAGGGCTTCTAAGTTGGGTGGCAGCTAGATGTCACAATTGGTAGAGCACTGGAAATGTAGTCAGAAAGACCTGAAATCAAAAAAATTAAAAAAAAACATTTTTAAAAAAAGAAAGACCCGAGATAAAATTTGGCCTTGGATACTTGCTAGATTTGGGAATTTGGGCAAGTAATTTAATTGCTATCTGACTCAGGTTCATCACTTGTAAAATGGAGATGATAATAGCACCTGCATCTCAGTACTATTATTGCAAGGATAAAATGCAATAATATTCCTAAAGCATTTTGCGAACTTTAATTCTATCTATCTATCTATCTATCTATCTATCTATCTATCTATCTATCTATCTATCAGGTAGCTAGGTGGCACAGTGGATAGAGCACTGGGCTTGGAAACTCATCTCCATGAGTTCAAATCTGGCCCCAGATACTTACTAGCTGTGTGACCTTGGGCAAGTCATTTAACCTTGTTTACCTCAGTTTCTCATCTATAAAAATGAGTTGGAGAAGGAAATGGCAAACCACTTCAGTATCTTTGTCAAGAAAACCCCAAAAACGGGGCCATGAAGAATAGGACACGACTGAATAACAACATGATGATGATGATGATGATGATGATGATGATGATGATGATGATGATGATGATGATGATGATGAGTGGAGACTAGGAGGGATCTGAGATACTACAAAAGTAGAATGCACAAAATTTGACAAAAGAGTGGGTAAGGAGGGGTGGCTAGGTGTTGCAGTGAATAGAGCACTGGTCCTGGAGTCAGGAGGACCTGAGTTCAAATCTGGTCTCAGACACTTAACACTTACTAGTCGTGTGACCTTGGGTGAGTCACTTGACCCCAGTTGCCCTGCATTCACCCCTCCAAAAAAGGAATTTTTTTAAAAGAGTGGGTGAAGAGTAAGAAAAAAGGAAGAGTTGAGGATGACTATGCTTGTGATTATGGATAACTCGAGGGATGGTTGTATCCTCAATATGAATAGCATAATTAGGAAGAGAAGTGATTTGAAAAGAAAGATATCCTTCTTTGGGATTAATTGTTGGGCATAATAGCTGTGCCAAGGCTTTGTTCCTTAGATATGGGTTGGTCCCTATGACTTCTGACACTCCTTTAAACTAATTCTGTAATTACAAAAATACATGAAGGACAAGTTAGAGGATACTATTATTATCTCTGTCATTGTTATTGCTTGTATTAAAGGAATACTCATAAAATCCAAAGAAGTTAATGGAGGGAAATAGAAAAATGATAGTGTATAGATTGAGAAGGAGAAAGAGTGAAATGGCAAAAACCTCCACAGTTAAACATTAGGCTTACTAATAGCAAGAAATAAATGATTCTGGCATCATCTGGCCACTTTCTTATGAGGAGGATATTGAGAAAGCCTAAGAACATCAGGTGGTAATCACAATAACCTTAGAATAATGACACTGGAAAGAAAGAACAACTGGCTCTTTCATTAGAAAGATAATTCAAAAGCCAACAGAAAAGTGCCACCATGGCTCTCAGGGAAATAGACTCTCCTCTTAGCCCACTTCAGAATGGCTTCCTATCCCTGCGCAAGGTTCCCTCTGAGAAGCACGATACCAAATTAGGAAGTTTGAGAATATTGACTGCCACAAGACTGCCACTAAAACCTAAACTGTCAGAAACAGAGGCTCTACCTATCTCTGTGTGCATCTCAGAGCAAAGCAAAGACTTGACAATGACCTGGCTAATCTGATTCCTAACCTAATAATTCAAGTTTATATCAAATCTTAATCATCATATCAGGAGTCCAGAATGTATAAAGCACCCACAGAGCACAGTACTGGTAGGGACAGGTCATAAAAGAAGTCCCTATCCTCAAGGAAATTCCCACCTAATTGGCAATTCAACCATATAGACATGATAAGACAGAAGAGTTACGGGGCAAAATGGGGTGGGAGAACATAAAATAACATATTTTAAATTGAGGAAGTTGTATAATTTAAAAGCTTAGAGATGTAATATGCAATTTTGACAAGTGGGCAAAGTTAAGTAGTGAGGGTTTCCTAGATGATTTGAGTTTGTTTAGAGCAAACTTTTGCTATTTGTTTTAACTACAACTCCCTCTCTTTCTTGACCTGTTGAATTCCTACTCATCTTTTCACATGAAAAAAGATTCATAACTGTTGTTTTTACCTCTTTTTCATATCACAATATACCCTCCTCTCTACCTCTTTCCCTACCCAGAGAGCTACCGCTTATAATGTAGAATAAAAAAAGGAAGATAGAAAAAGAATCAGTTCAGCAAAATCCACCCACACATCAATCAATTCCAATAGCATATTCTGTGTTCCCCCACCATAGTTTCTCACCTCTACAAAGAAGAGAGGTGAGTGCATTTTCATAACCTTTTTTCAAGCTAGACTTGCTCATTAAAACCACCACTTCAGTTTCTATTTTTATTTTTCTTGTTTTTTATTTAGATTGTCGTAGTCATTGTGCATATTATTTTGCTTTTTTTTGCTTACTCCCCATTGCATCAATTCATGTCTTTCCAAGCTCTCCTGTGTTCTTCATAGTCTTCTTTCTTATGTACTACACTTTGTTTTTCCATTCCACAGTCAATAATGGACATCTACTTTGCAATTCTTTGCTACAACAAAAAGAGGTACTATAAATATTTTGCTTTATGTGTACCTATGTGAATTTATACAACATGAAGTGAGTAAAACATTGAATGTCAGATACAGTAAAAACATAGAGAATAATAACAATATCCCTATGATCATGTAGACCTCCAAACAATTTCAATATCACTAGCATAATTGTGATCCAGAGATTAAAAAGTTAGTTGGGATATTCTGTTTAAGCCTTTAATTTCTAATCTCTTGCTATAAATCTAGAATTGTCACAATAAAATGGAGCATCCTTGTATTACTCTGTATTTAATGGGAAAGGTTCTCATGTTTCACTATTACATAAAATGTGTAAGTTTGATTTAAGATATATGCACTAAAATTTTAAAAGATCCATTTTCTACCTATACTTTTTAATATTTTAGCATAAATGTGCTAAACTTTTCTTTCTGGTTAGTTCTACATCTATTGATAAAATCATATGGTCTTCAATGGTTTTGTTTCTTATATGATTCGTTTTGTTCATTGTTTTCCTAATATTGCACCATCCTTGAAAATCTTGTATAAATCCAACTTGATCATAGTACTTTTTATTTTATCAATATTATGATTTCAAGTCTTATCTTTTTGTTGCCAACATTTTTTAAATTTTTTAATTGAATTTTATATTTATTTTTAATTTACATCATTTATTTCCACAAGATTTTGAGTTACACATTTTCTCCCTGTCTTTCCCCTACCCAACACCCCAAAAGAGCAATCCCACTCTATACTGCTTCCCCCAATCTGCTCTCCCCTATATCTTCCCCCATCACCTCTCTGACTTTCCAATAGGGCAAGATGGATCTCTATATCCCAGTACCTGTATATCTTATTTCCCAGTTGCACGTAAAAAAATTATATATATATATATATATATATATATGTGTGTGTGTGTGTGTGTGTGTGTGTGTGTGTGTGTGTGTGTATAAAAACATTTGACTTTAAAACTTTGAATTCCAGATTCTTTCCCTTCCTCCCTCATAACCCACCCTTTCTGGGAAGATAGGCAATTCCATATAGGTTGTACACATGTAGCTATATAAAACATTTCCATAGTGGATATATTGTGTAAGACTGACTATATTTCCCTCCATCCTATCCCCCCCAACTTGTTCTATTCTCTACTTTGACCCTGTCCCTTTTCAAAAGTGTTTGTTTCTAACTATCCTTCCCACCCCAACCTGCCCTCCCCTCCATCATCCCCCCTGTCATCCCCTTCCCCCTTACTCTCCTGTAGGATGAAGTACCCTATTTATTGTGTATATCATTCCCTCCCTAAGCCAAATTCAATGAGAGTAAGGTTGACCCATTCCTTTTTGCCTTCCTGTTCTTCCCCTCCATTGTTACAGTTTTTCTTTGCCTCTCCTATATGAGATAATTTACCCCATTCTGTCTCTCCCCATCTCCTCTCATTATATTCCTCTCTCACATCTTAATTTCACCTTTTAAGTATCATCCCTTCCTATTCAATTGGTCCTGTGCCCTCTGTCTATATATATCTGTACACATATATACACACACACTCACATATATACTCATATGCCCACATACCCTCCTATATAGACATTTACACACACACACACACACACACACATTTATATTCCCTTCAATTAATCTCATAGTGAGAAAAGTTTCATAAGTTACAATTATTGTTTTTCCATATAGGAATGTAAATAGTTCAAATTTGATAAGTTCCTTATGATTTATTTTCCCTGTTTACCTTCTCATGCTTCTCTTGCTTCTTGTATCTGAATGTCAAACTTTCTATTCAAATCTGGTTTTTTCCTCAAGAATGCTTGAAAGGGGGCGGCCAGGTAGCACAGTGAGTAAGAGCAGTGTTGAGAAGATGTGGAGATCGAATCCCGGGTTCAGACACTTGGCACCCACCCAGAAACACCTGGCCGTGTAACCTTGAGCAAGTTACTTAACCCCAATTTCTTAGGGGTGGCCAGGTGGCTCAGTGAGTAAGAGCACCAGCTCCAGTGTCGGGATGACCTGGATCAAATCCGGGCTCAGATACTCAGTACCACACCCAGAAATAACTGGCCGTGTAACCTTGAGCAAGCTACTTAACCCCAATTGCTTTAAAGAAAAAAAAAAAAGAATGCTTGAAAGTCTTCTATTCCACTGAATGACCATATCCCAGCTCCTTTGACTTCCAGAATATCATATCCCAAGCTCTTTCATCCCTCAGTGTAGAAGCTGCCAGATCCTGTGCTATCCTGATTGTGTTTACACAATACTCAAACTGCTTCTTCTTGGCTACTTGTAATATTTTCTCCTTGATCTGGGAACTCTGGAACCTGGCTATAATATTCCTAGGAGTTTTTTTAGGGGGGATCCTTTTCAAGAGGTTATCAGTGAATTCTTTCAACCTCTATTTTGCCCTCTGGTTCTAAAACATCAGGGCAATTTTCCTTGAGAATTTCTTGAGGGATGATCTCTGGGTTCTTTTTATGATCATAGCTTTCAGGTAGTCCAATAATTTTTAAATTATCTCTCCTGGATCTATTTTCCAATGAGATATTTCACATTGTTTTCTTTTTTTTTTTCATTTGTTTGGATATGTTTAATAGTATCTTGATTTCTCATAAAGTCACTAGCTTCCATTTGCTTCAGTCTAATTCTGAAGGAATGATTCTCTTCAGTGAGCTTTTGAGATTCTTTTTCCATCAGGCAAATTCAGCTTTTGAAGGCATTCTTCTCCTCATTGGCTTTTTGACCCTCTTTTGCCATTTGAGTTAGTCTATTTTTAAGGTGTTATTTTCTTCAGTCAAGCTGTTGACTCTCTTTTCATGATTTTCTTGCATCATTCTCCTTTCTCTTCCTAATTTTTCCTCCACTTCTCTTATTTGGTTTTCAAAATCCTTCTTAAGCTCCTCTGTGGCCTTTAACCAATTCATATTTTTCTTGGAAGCTTTTGGTGCAGGAGTTCTGACTTCATTGTCTTCCTGCCATTCCATGCTTTGGTCCTTTTTGTCCCCAAAAGGGGAATTCAAAGTTGGATTGCTCTGCTTGCTTTGCTTCCTTTGCTTGCTCATGTTGCCACTCAATTACTTGACTTTTAAGCTTTTTGCCACAGTAGAACTTTTCTTCCAGAGAGGAGAGCTTTGTCCCAAATTGCTGGGGTTTTGCAACTGCTGGAGCTACTAGTTGGCTGCCCTCTCTGAAGCTTCCACACACAGCTCTGTCTCACTGGTCACACACCCCAGGACCTCCACCCTAGACAGCAATCCAGATCAAGCAGGTTAAAGCAAGAGTGATTACCCCCTCATAATTGTTGCTTAGTCACCCTAAAATCTGCAGGCCAGGAGCTCTGAAGCAGCCATGCAGCTGCAGCCACTATGCCTTAGCTGCTTCTCCCTCTGGGGAGGCTGGACCAAACTCCCAGACTCCCTGTTTCCAAAGTCTACACTGACCTCTCCTTTTGTCTTTGGCATTTATGGGTTTATAATTCTGGAAACCACCACAGTTACTGGTGATCTACTCCCCCCATGTCCTTCTAGCCACAGCTGGTCAGGCTGCCCTGAGGCTAAAACCATGGGCTCACTCTGGGCTGGGCTCTGCTCCCAGCAGGCTGCAATGAACCCTTCCTCTCTGCCTGTCAGGCTGTCTTCAGTGGGAGATTTGTTTCTTTCTGTCACTTTGTGGGTTTTTCTGGGAGTTTTCCTGCTTCTACATTACCATCTTGGCTCCACCCCCTCATCTTTCTTTTTTTTTTTTAATTCATCTAGTGCATAGTAAATTTTAATCTAGACTTTTATTCATTATGATGTCTTTACTTTTTAGATCTGTTTCTTGTATTTCTATTCTTTGAGGTTGGTTTTTTTTTATTTAGTCATTTAGTCCATTAACATTTAAAGAAATGGTTGTTAGGTTAGTATTTACCTCAATATATGTCTTTTATATTGCTTTTTTTTGTACCCTTCTTTTTCAATCATTACTTTGTACCTAAAATTAGTAATTCTGCCTATACTGCTTTGATACTAGTATATACCCATATGCCTTCCCTTCCCCCAATTCCATTCTCTTACACAAATCTAAATTCTTTGTTGTGAATGCCTCTTTTGCTTTAGTTATTTATTTCTGTCCCTCTTATGTTCTTGTACTTTCTCCCACCCAGATGAGTAAGTAATTCACAGTCATTGCTTCTATGCAGCCCTCTTATTTTTAGTAACTTTTTTTTTACTGTAAGATATTCCCTCTGCTCTGTATTCCTCATTAAATTTCTTCTTTTAGAATTTATTCTACATTTTATTTTATGATTCATGGGGTATACCATTCTTCCTTCTTTATTCTTCCACAATCCCTGAAACTACAGCTCCAGGGATGCAAGGTTTGAAATCAAAATTTTATCTAATTTCTATATTATTGACTTTGTAAATCCTGTCTCATCTTCCTTTTTATGTAATGCATTACCTTAGATATATTAATTCATGGGAGAAGTGGTATTGGATGAAAGCATTATGGATTAATCATATTAAAAACTAAAACATCAAAAAACACATAATTATCTTAATGAACAGAAAAGGTTTTGATAAAGTATAGAACTCATTTATGCTAAGGGAAAAAAGCCCTCCAAAGAATAGGTAAAGAGGGAGCTTTTTTTAGTAACATAAAAAGTATCAATGTAAAACCAAAAGCAAGCATGATATGCAATGGAGAAATACTAGAGTCTTTTCTAATAAATATGGGAGAAAAGTAAGGATGCCCCTTCTGCCTGCTATTACTTGATATAATTCTAGAAATGCTGGCAACAATAAAAAATCAAGTGAAAAAAATTAAGGCAAAAAATTAGGTAAAGAAGAGAAAAAAATTACTCTTCCCTTGAACTGTCCTAGGTAATCATTTAAAATGGTGAGGTACTCACTTGATACAGAGAACCCTAGAAAATCATGCAAGTCAAGGGATTCAAATCTCCAGGTCCACTTCAAGAACACCCATGAAACAGCCCAAGCTATCAAGGGCATGCATATCCAAAATGCTAGCAAGTATTTGAAAGATGTCACATTGAAGAAACAATGCGTTCCCTTCCTTCGATATAATGGTAGAGTTGGCAGATGTGTCCAGGATAAGCAATGGGGTTGGACACAGGGTCAGCGGCCCAAAAAGAGTGTTGAATTCTTGCTGCATATGCTTAAAGATGCAGAGAGTAATGAGAATGGAAGGGTCTGGATGTGAATTTTCTTGTCATTGAGCATATCCAGGTTAACAAGGCTCCCAAAATGCAATGGCATACTTACAGGGCTCATGAGTGAATCAACCCGTACATGAGTTCTCCTTGCCGTACTGAGATGTAACTTACTGAAAAGGAACAAATTGTTCCTAAACCAGAAGAGGAGGTTGCTCAAAAGAAAAAGGTGAAACTGAAGAAACAAAAACTTATGGCACGGGAGTAAATGTGACATTAGAGTACAAATAAAAGTGAAATGAAAATTTAAAAACAACAAAAAAGAAGAGATAAAACTGTCTCTTTGCAGATGGTATGATGATATACTTGTAAAATATAGAAGAATAAACAAAGATACTAATTGAGACAATTAATAGCTTCAGCAAAGATTTAGGCTACAAAATAATCCCTCAAAAATCAACAGCATTTCTATATAATAATAACAAAATCCAAAAAACAAAAGTAGAAAGGGAAATCCCATTTCAATTAACTACAAGATAAATAAGATATCTGGGAATCAATCTACCAAAGGACACAAAGAGCTTATATAAAGTCAAAATGCTCTTTAAAGGAGTAAGAACAACTTAACCAGAGGACTATTCAGTGCTCATACCTAGGCCATACCAACATGATAAAAATGACAATGCTACCTAAGTTAATTTACTCTTTTAATGTTATACCAATAAAATTACCAAGGGACTACTTCATAGACCTTGATAAAATAACAAAATTCCTTTGGAAGAATAAAATATAATATCAAGAGAAATTTTTTTAAACATAGGAAGAAAGGGGAATAGCACATGCAAGCTATATTATGAAGCAGCCACCATCAAAATTGCATGATATTGATTATAAATCAATGGAACAGACTAGACAAGGAAGAATCAAAAAATAATGCAACTCTATATAATAATGTTGGAAAACAAAGTAGAAAACATAAATTACCTAGGGAAAAACTTCTGGGAAAATTGGAAAGCAATCTGCCAGAAATTTGGTTTAGATCAATACCTTATCCCATATTCCAAAATGTTTTCTAAATGAATACACAGCCTTAATATTAAAGATCACACTATGAAAAAAAAAGTAGACTAGCAGATCACAAACCTTTAATAGGTATGAGTAGGCGATATATACTTAACCAAACAAGAGATAGAGGTAGTTGCAAAAGATAAAATAGATAACTTTCATTGGAGAAAACTGAAAAGCTATTGCCCAGACAGAATTAATGAACCTAGGATAAGAAGGGAAATAGTCAAATTGGGCGGTGGAAGGGGATATCTTTAGTAATCAAGTTATATAAATAATTAATAAATAGCAATATGTATATGTGTATGTATACTATACTATACTATTCTATACTTCCTTATTTGTGCACTGGTACATATGTATGTAATAGCCATTAACCAATAGATAAGTGGTCAAAGGATCTGAACAGTCTCAAAAACAGAATTACAAAGTATTTACAAACACATGAAACCATGCCCTAAATCACTAATGATAATCAAAACAACTCTGAGGTTTCACCTTTTCACCTCAAACCCTGAAAATTAACAAAAAAAAATGACCAAAAATATACCAATAATCAATTGGGGTGGGGGGGAGGCTGTAGAATGATAGGTATGTTAATACATTGTTGGTGGAGCTATAAAATGATGCAACTATTTTAGAGAACAATTTGGAATTATGCAAATAGGGTTACTAAAATGTCCATACCTTTTGAACCAGGAACTTCATTATTGGGCTTATGCTTTAAGTCATCAATAACACGGAATTCCATATAAATATATATATATATATATATATATATATATATATACACATAGCAGTACTTTGTGTGATAGCAAATAATTGGAAACAAAGTGGATGTCCATCCATTGGAGAATTGCTCAACAAATTGTGGTACATGAGCATAATGGAACATTACTGCTCTATAAGAAATTGGGCATGTGATAAATACAGAGAAGCAGGAAACAATCAGTATAGAGGATGCAGAGTAAAGTAAACAGGGCCAAGAAACAATATCCTAAATAATTACAATAATGTAAATAGAAAGAACACACACACATGAAACAGAATTATAAAGATCAAAAATGACTTGAGTACTCCCCAATTCATTATTTCATTCAGTTATTCAACTATTTCCATGCAATGAAATGCAATTATTTGCGTGGGGGTGGGAGGTCCACAAGTGTTACACATTGCTTGTATTTTCAGACTTTTTCAACATATTGATCACTTGTAACAATTTTTCCCCTCTTCTTTTTCTTTATGTCATTAAAAAAAATTATTTGTTATATGGTATGGCTCTCTGGAAGAAGAAGGTGGAGGGATATTGGGGATAACTATGGTGCTATAAAAAAAAACAGAAGACAGCAATAAAAACTTATTTTAAAAATAAGGAAAGCAGTGTGGAACAGAAGGAATTACTCTGCGTTCAAAAACTTGCAGGTTGGATCTTTACTATCCCAACTCATATGAACAATCTCCCCTCCCAAGGTGATACTATCTCTTCATGTTTGTGCTTATTTTCTTTCTGATTGTTACTGTCCTCTCAGTTGGCTTGCCTGTTTGCATCTTAGTCTTTTATTGAGTATGTTTGTTTTTGTTTTTTCCTACCTTTTTGTAATTTGTTGTTTCAGATTTTTTTCTTGTATTCCTAATCATTCACACCCTGGCCCTTTCCTCATTACTGTTATTGCTTAACAGCTAAGACTAAACTGCCTGACCATTTCAACCTCTTTGTCTTATTGGATATGAGTTACTCCAGCCTAGGTCCCTGTCCCAAGTCACCCTTGGACAGAACATTTACTCAATTTTGCTTACCCCACCTACTCCCTTATTCAGATAGACCTCAATCAACCTCTCCCAAAGCCCCATTCTAAAGTCACCCACTCTAGACTGTGCTTTCTGGAATGCCTGCTCTCCATAGGTAACAAACTATTTCATCTCAAACCTTTTCCTTTCTCACTCTTCCATTTTCTGATTATTACTAACACCTGGCTCCCTCATGATGACCTCTACTACTATCACTCAGTAATCTCTCATCTTTTGAGATTCATTCAATCCACATTACCCAATCAAAATTCTGGTAGTTGTTACCTACCAGACTTCAAGATATTTCCCTTTCCGCAACAAGTTCAATGCCTGGCTCATAATTTTTCTCTCTTCCTTAACTACTGCCCTGATACTTGGGGGACTTTTGTGTACATATTGATACTCCCCTCAAATGCCTTTACTTTTTAGTTCTTAGCTTGCTTAAATCCCCCTGACCTATTCCTTCACCCCATCACCTACTCTGCCTTGAAATCCCTAACCCTGTTCTTTATCCTCACAGTGACTCCCAATCCCACTACTTCTCAGCTAACCCAGGTCATTACCCTTGCATTGACTATATTCTCCTCTCTTTTCCAACTTGAACAAACCAGTTAAATGTCCTCTTCCCTTAAGTAACTTTCTTCCTTATACTATTGATGATCTTGCTCTGCCAAATCTGAACCTTGGAATTCTCCTACCATCTAACAGCTTCATCCTGACTCCTAGGCTACTGAATGAAGTTGAAAAAAATCATAAAACCGTGCTTACCAGATCCCCTACAAATGTATATTACATTTGACTGACTGTTGCAGAGTTCACTATCCCACTCACCACAGCAGCTTTTCCAAACCTTCTCATTCCTCTCCAAACTTCCCATGCTTCCCCCTCTCCTACTTTCTCAGTTGAGAACCTTGTTTCACATTTCACTGAAAAAAATGATCATATGCACAGAGCTCTCTGCTCTCTTCAGATGCCTTCTGCCTTTATCTCCTCCTTCACTTCTGTATCACAGGAAGAGGTGGCCCTTTTCCTTCTCAAGGAAAACTTCTCCCAATAAAGGGTGGTTTCATTGTATTCCTTCTTCTTCAGCGGATTGCCCACTCTTTTATCACCACTCCATTTATCTTGAAAAAAATGAATATTAGTAACCAATAATTTGGAAGAGATTCCAATTTCCCCCTTTTTCTTTTTATCCACATTTCAAGACCTCAATCTCTGCAGGTTGAGCTAACCTTCTCCTCTATCCAGACCCCACCCAGGTGAGGCAGCTATTGTGTTCTACTCAGGTTTCTTTAAATAGATTGCCCAAGGCTGAAGCTAACTTAGAAGTAAAAGACATAATCAAAGTTTAGGTCCAGTCCCTCATTGTAACATTCATTATCTTCATTAATTGTTAGCCAATCAAAGTTGATTACCTCCCCCCCCCCTTTTTTTTAAAGCAATCGGGGTTAAGTAACTTGCTCAAGGTTACACAGCCAGGTGTTTCTGGGGGGGGGGGGGGTGCTAAGTATCTGAGCCCAGATTAGATCCCCAGGTCATCCCAACAGACACTGGAGCTGGTGCTCTTACTCGCTGTGCTACCTGGCCGCCCCTACCCCCCCCCCTTTTAAAAGAGGAAAATTCCTTTTCCAAAAGCTATGAGCCCTCCTGCCACGATTGTCTTTGGTCTAAGAGAGCCACCCAAACAACCATCCTTTTATTAAAATGCTGGCATTAATAATAAAATGATTAAATTACCCAGAAATTATGTCTCGAACATTTTTAAATGCCCTGTCTTCAAACTTTTCCTATCTACTGGCTGCTTCCCTACTGCCTTTAAATACATCTATGTCTTCCCCGCTCTCAAAAAACCCTCACTTAATGCAACCACCGCCACTATCTTATCAATCTATCTATCTATCTATCTATCTATCTATCTATCTATCTATCTATCTATCTATCTATCTGTCTGTCTGTCTGTCTCTGTCTGTCTCTGTCTGTCTATCAATCTATCTAACTATCTATCTATCCATTATCTATCTATATCTCCTCACATTTAAATCTAGACTTCAGGAATCTACAGTCAATGCCTCTACTTCCTTTCTTCTCACTCTCTTCTTAACTCTTCAGTCTGGCTTCTAAGCTCATCATTCAACTGAAACTATTCTCCACAAAGTTACCAAGACTCTCTTACTTGCAAAATCTAATGGCCTTTTCTAAATCCTCATTCTCTTGACCTCTGTGCAGTCTTTCATACTGTCAATCATCTTCTTTCCCTTTAATCCACTCCTCTCCATGTTTTCCTGACACTACTGTCTCCTGGTTCTTCTGCTTCTAGTTTGATTTGTCCTCATGTTTTTGTTTCTACTTGTTTGTTTTTCACTGGAACTTCATCCAAGTCATGCCCACACATGGGTGTCCCCCAAGGCTCTGTCCTGGGTCCTCTTCCTCTAAACTATTTCACTCTCAGATTTCATCAATGCTTATAGAGTCAATTATTATATCTGTGCTGCTGATTCTCAGATCCCCAACAAGCCCTTCTCTGTTCCTAACTTCTCTGTTACTGACAAGGACACCACCATCCTCCCAGGTTCCCAAGCTAGATGCCATGCTTGATTCCTCATTCTCTTGCAAGAAGACCAACAAACAAGTGTTACAATAGTCCAGGAATAAGGTGATGAGGACTTCCATTAGGATGGCGGCAGTATCAGATGGGGGGGGGGAGTGAAGTTATGAAGGTGGAATTGATAAGATTTAGCAGCCAATTGAATATGAGGGTGAGAGAATGAGAAATCAAGCCTTGTGATTTTCCTAAAGCACAGGTTTGAACATATCCTTCACATTCAATGAATTACAGTACCTCCAGAATCATATATAAAATCTCTGTTTTTTGAAAGTCTTCATAACCCACCTCTCTCCTACCTTTCTAGTCTCTTATATCTTACTCCCTTCCACAGGCTCTGTGTTCCACTGACACCAGCCCCCTCAGTGTCCCCTCACACAAGACACTCCATCTCCTGATTCCTTGCATTTTTCACAGGCCATCCCCCAAGCCTGGAATTCTCTCCCTCCTCATCTCCATTTCCTGTTTTTCCTGGTTTTCTTCAAGGCCAAACTAAAAACCCCACCTTCTAGATGAAGCTTTGCCAGGTGCTCCTCAATGCTAGTACCTTCCCTCTGTGATTATCTCCACATATAGGGCTATATGGTGACTCTAATTATTAATGTTCTCCTGCATTAATACATAAAAATCCCTACCCTACTAGAGGCTGTCTTCTTATCTTTAAGATATCATTCCAATTACTTTATATCTTGTGCATAAATTCTTTGGATGCTGAAAAAGCAAAAGGGTTTTCAGAGAGCCATTTATCCACCATCTTGCTCCTACCCATTTTTTAAAATTCAATTAAAAATCTCCTCTCCTTCCTGATGGTAATGGTACTCTCTCGACATTATGTAATCCTCTCCCATTACTGGTGTCCCCTCCTCAATCACAGGAAACACGAGAGAAAGCAAACTGAAATTATGAACTAAAAAAATAGACTATAATACCAAAGAACATAAAATCAGGATAACTGGAAAGTTGCAGCATGTATAGGAAGAAAACAGACTAAGAAAATTCCCATTATGCTAGCTATTACTCAGAGCTCCCAAAAACAGCACTTTAAATTTCCCTCCTATACCCTCAAATACTGAAAGAAAGGAAGAAGGTACTCAGCAGGGTTGATGCATGATTCCTTTTACTGCCTGGAATAGTTCAACCCTGGAAAAAGCCAGGGTCATCTCTAGATGGAGGACAAGCCTGGTGCAAATCATTTTAAGCATTCACCAACAAACTTTAAGCAAAAAAAATATAGTTGTAATAAGGTCAAAATGGCTCTAACTACTAGCTGAAAAGAGGAAAAACATCAGAAAATATCAAGTTATCTAGAAGGGTGTGTGTGCGATGGGAAAAGGCATTCATCTCTCCTCCTTTAGTGAATTATAAACACCTTAAGGACAGAAACTGCTCCTTATGCTTCATTTTATCACTTTATCAATTAGCATAGTACCTTTTACTCAGTAAATATTAATTAAATTCTGAATAATCTGATTTAACAAGCATTTATTAAGCATCAACTTTGTATGGAATACTGTTCTAGGAACAAGAAAAGATGCATAGCTTTTTAAACGACAGTTTCTGACTTCATAACATTTGCCATTTAGTAGGTAAAGAAATATGATATAAACCCAAATCACTCTAACATAAAGCAATATGTGATAAATTCCTAAAAGAAATCTATACAACGTGCTATGGGAGGGCCAAAGGGGAAAAGAGTCAAAGCTTCTTGAAGAAGGTGTTATTTCAGTTGGGATTTAAAAGATGATGACAATTTCACAATTAGAGGAGTTGGAGAGAACATAAAAAACACATCAACCAAAGGCACTTTACAAAAAGTGACAAATGTGTAATGGGAATAGTAAAATAGTCTAATCTGTATAGAAACTACTAGAGAGATATAATGTAGTGTGGGATAAAGTTGAAATGATAAGTTGACTTCAGATCATGGAGGGCCTTGAATGCCAAGCCAAAGAGTTTGAATTTTGTTTGATTAGGCAATCAGATGCCTTCATCAGATGTTGTAAACAGAGGATTGGCACACCAGATTCAGCTTAATTCAATAAACATTTAACATGTCCCAACTTTGAGCAAAACATCATGTTGGCCAATGGAAAAATAAAGTCAAAAAACAAACTTCAAACAATTACTGTCTTTAAGGATCCTGAAGGCAGATCTAAGAATAAGGAAGATTAGTTAGGAATCCATATGAAAGATGGACTAGAAGAGAAAGTAAAGCCAAGAAGACCTATCAGGAGGTTATTGCAACAGTCTAAACAGGTGGTAGTGAGGGTTGACATTGGCAGTAGAAAGAGAGAGGAGAGGGGGCAGCCAGGTAGCACAGCGAGTAAGAGCACCAGCTCCAGTGTTGGAATGACTTGGAGATCGAATCCCGGGCTCAGACACTTAGCACCCACCCAGAAACACCTGGCCGTGTAACCTTGAGCAAGTTACTTAACCCCGATTGCTTTCAAAAAAAATTTTTTTTTAAAAAAGAGAGAGGAGAGGATGGACACAAAAAATAATTGTGGAGGTAGAATCAACAGGACTTGGGGATTGACTGGCTACAAGAGTAAAATGGAAAGTGAAAGACTGAGTATATTCATAAGACAAATTTCTGGTTGGGGGTGGGGGTGGCTGGTTCATAAACTGCTTTATGTATTAATATGAGAGTTTTCTTTTAAAGCACCTAGTATTTGAGCTACCTACTTCTCCCTTATTATCTGCCTCCCTGAGTCACTGCCCCAGCACCAGCATCACAGCTCACTACCCCCACCCCCATCCCACCAAAGTACAGTATTTGGGTCAATTGCCTTAATTTTCCATTTTATAGAGACTGATCTAAGAATACCCATACAAATAAGATTTATGTCTCTTCATTTTCTTTACATCTTTTCCTTCTGTTGTCCAGACTCTGTAGAACCAAGTGGTCATCTTCCCCTCCTACAACATTTAGCTTCTCCCTACAATAGCCTTTATGATTCTGTATATATTTAGACCCCCAAGCCCAGTTGGAACATTCAGAAAATCTAAAAACGAAAAAAAAAAAAAAAGAAAAGAAAAAAAACAAGCAATTCCCTCTTTGTCTACTTGCTCTTTCTATGCTGCCTACAAACATGCTCATTTATCTCAAACCTTTAAAAACCTTTACTTGACCCAACAATCTCTGCTGCCTATTGTTCTATATTCCTTCTACTCTTGGCTAAAACTCTCAAGAAAGTCCTTTACACCAGCTGCTTCTGCTTCCTGTCTTCTAATTCTCTTCTTGGCGACTAATGTCATACAACTGAAATTTCTCTCTTCAAAATTACCCATGATGTCTTAGCTGCCAAACCAAATGACTTCTTATTCCTCATTCTTCTTGATCTCCCTGTTCCATCTACCACCTTCTCCTCCCAGGATATGCACTATTCTCTAGGGTTTCATGGCTCTGCTTTCTCCTGGTTCTCCTCCTATCTGACCACTCTTTCTCAATCTCCTTTGCTGGATCTTCATCCATATCTTTCTCATCAGCTATAGGTGTACTCCAAGACTGTCCTGAGCCCACTCCTCTTTTCTTTCTATACTTTATCTCTTAGTGGTCTCATCATTTCCATATATTTGTATACACACATATGTATATGAATGTATGTATATATGTGTATATGCATGATTATGTGTATATATGTATGATTATGTATATATGTATTGTGGATGTGTGTATATGTATATATATATATATACATACACACATATATGTGTATATATACATATATATATATATCATTATCAACTGCCTGTTGGACAAACAAATAGAGCATAGGTATCTTCAACTAGATATGCCCAAAATAAACTCATTAGCTTTGCCCAAAACTTTCCCTCTTCCCAACTTCACTTTTACTATGCTCCCAATCATCTAGGTTCAAAACCTTGGTGTCTTTATCTCCTCACTCTCTCTCATCCTTCAAATCTAACCCATTGTCTAATCTTGTCATTTCTATTTTCACAGTCTCTCACACATATATCCCTTCTCTCCACTCACACAACCACTATCCCAGCTTAGGCCCTTATCATAGGTCTTGCCTGGACTATTGTAAAAGTCTTCTAATAGCTTCAGATCTCTTCCTATTCTGATCTATCTTTCACTCTGTTAAAGTGATTTCCCTAAAGCATAGATCTAACCATGTTACAACCTCCCACATGTGCACTCAACAAATTCCAATGGTTCTCGGATACCTGTAGGACCAATCATAAAAGTCATCTGTTTGGCATTCAAACAGAAATCCTTCATAATCCGGCCCCTCCTACAATTCCATTTTTCTTATACTTCACTCCCTCCTATATACTCTGTGAATTAGCTACCATCCTGCTTGCTGTTCTATGTCTACCACATTCCAGTTCCTGTTTCTGTGCCTTTATATAGGATCTCTCCCATGCCAGGAATGCTGCCATTTTCCCCTTCACCCCTTAGTTTCCCTTCCTTCCTTCAAGACTAAGGTAAAAATGGTCAAAAATAAAACATGGTTCCCACCTCCTGACGGAGATGATAGATACAAGGTGTCAGACAGGACAGACAGTTTTTGGACAAGGCCAGTCTGGTACTTTGTATTACTTGATTATTTGTTACAAGGGATTTTTTTTTTCATTCTTTAATAGCCAGATGCGACAGAGAAAAAGGAATGTTTCTTGATTTTTAAAAATTAAAATAAAAAACAGTAGTCCTAATTCCACTTTCTGCAAGACATTTTTCCCCTGTCCCTCCAGCTGCTTCATGTCTCAGATTACTTTTCATCTACTCTTAATAATCTTGTAGGTACCTAGTTATTTAAATGCTATCTCCCTCAGAATGTGATGTCCTGGAGAACATGGACTTCTTTTGCCTTTGTTTGTGTTCCTGGTCTTAGCACAATACCTGGCACATAGCAATGTCTCAATAAATGCTTGTTTACAGACAGACTCCAATTCATTTGATATTTATTCATGTATCTCTGAATTCATCTTCCAACAGAATGGAAAGTTAGAAATCCAAACATCACAATTAAAGTCTCCTTCCCCATATTGTCTAAACTTAATAAGAAATCTTAGAAAGGTCAAGAAAATGTATTTCCCCCAACCTAGTTTTGAGACTCCATAGTATACACCAGAGGCAAAAGAAGCAATATGATATAGTGGCAACAGGTGTATCAGTAATAATAACTCATATTTATGTGGCATTTTAATCTTTACAAAGTGCTTTACACATATCATCTCATCTGATCCCCTCCTAGGATGAATGCTGCTATACCCATTTCATCAAGGCACATCCTAGCTCAGGATCACACAATTATGTCAAATATACAAGCATTTATTAAGTTCCTACTATTGCCCAGGCACTGTGCTAGCATAATAAGTATCACAGGTAGGAATCGAACCTAGGTCTTTCTGACTCCAAGTCCCACACTCTCATCAGTGTTTTTCAAGCCAGAGCACGGAGATTTAATTCCTGGTTTTCCTGCTTGCTGCACATATAACCTTAGGTAAATCACTTTAACTTTGTTCCTCAATTTATTTATCTGTAAAAGAGGGTAGTTGGACTAAATGACCTCTCAGAGCCCTTTCTAGCTCCAACTCTGTGATCCTCAAACCCAGCTAGAACAAATTTCCAATTAGCCTGGGACCCTGTAGCTGCCTCTCAAAATCCTGGGCATTTGGATACTGTTGTATCATTGCTAATTCCTAACCCATACACAGGCTAAAGTCCATAAATTGCAAAGTCTTGCAGCATGTTTAGCTGTAAGCTGTTCCTTTATTAGCTGCTAGGCTGGTACACAGTTACCTGTAGAACAATAGACTCTAAAGTGATTGGAAATTACATTCTCTGAGCTGATAATCACTAGAATAAAAAGTCTCTTGCACACAACACAACACTGTCCAGCGTTTCCAACCCCCATTTTTTTTCCCCCAACATCCATCCCTCAGCTATACGGTAGATGAGACTGGCTGGAAGGCTCATCCAATCAGACACCCTGTCCAGCCAAAGGGGTCAAAGCCTAGGCCTCCTTCCCAGCATCTTTTCTATGGGACAAGACAATGGCTGCAACAACTGCATCAACGCTCTTTGAAGGAAACTAAACAAGTATCCCCCCCCAATCCCCTACTCCCCAAGTAAATAAATGCTTCAACTGGGGGACTGTAATTATGTGCATAATGCAGTGCAGATATAGGGCATAATTACACTCTCAAATCCATACAGTAATAAAAAGCACTAGTCAGGGGAAAGAATGCCTGTTTGCCAAGGTCTGACAGGCAAGCAACAAACAAGAGGCACTTCTTCACCTTTTTATTCAATAAAATCAGCATATTAAATATTCAGGCAGAGTGTCTCCATTAAGCAACTCACTTCTGCCTCTCCTCCTTCCTCCCTCACTTTTGGTTTTGTTTTCTTCGAGGCAGAGAGCTCCGCCCCCCCATACCACTCTTCCCATCATGAAAAAAAAAAGTCGTGATATGATTTTTAATAAAGCTATTGTTCAGTTCTTCCGCTACATTAACTAGAACCATACCCATCTCAAAGGGGTTCTGATCCCCTTGGGGAAGCAAGGGTGCTGATTGTTTAAACATGGGACATTAATAGGGGGACCAACAATTTTTGATCAAGGTTAATGAGAAAAAACATAAGGAATATTCCTCCCTGTCTAGTCCTATTTATCCATATCCCAGTGGGGGAAAAGAATGGGACCTACTGGGTAAGTATTTGAGTGGATGGTAATGAGCTGCTAACTCTGGCTGATGAAACAGCAAACAAAAACAACACCTGATGCTTGGGGAGAGAGTGAAAGGAAGGGATAGGAGGAATATTGTCTATTAGAGGTCCACCCCACCCCCACATCCCTAGCTACAGATAGCTTTTTCATAAGATGCTTTCCCCTCATTGTTGAAACCCGTTTCTCCTTAAAAGGTATTGAAACAATCCTTGAGATGTGATTGGCTCATGGGATTAAGGTTTTGGTTGACTTGGCTTTCTGGTCACTTAAAGGTATAAAAGAGGCCCACCCCCGGGAGTTCTAGCCCTTCAAAATTGGTTAGGTGTTCTTCCCTGCTGACCACATGCATTTCTCTATGGAAGTAAGGAGGGAACCACATCTACCTGAACTAAATTCTATAATCTTGTTGATTGTCTTTTCTGTGCTGTGGCTAAGGAAATCTCCTTTGTATAACTGTTAAATGACCTATAAATCTCTCATTTCATTCCAACGTCAGACATGAACTACTGTGCACCTGACTTGAGTCAGTCCTTTCCAGTGACACTCATACAGATTGAAAATTCAGGCTCTTAATGGATAATTCTTAGTTAATACCCAAACATGAGCCCATCAACAACATTTAGTCTGAGGTGTTCACAGATAGAATGCTGGATTTAAGGGTCATGAAGTCAGCCCCTTCATTTTCCAGCTGAGGAACCAAGAATAAAAGAGTTGGAGAGACTGCCTTAAGATCACACTGTACAAAAGCAGATATCAGAGCACCAGAGATGATTGGTCAGTAAGGCAAATTGTTGAAAGCTGATTAGAAAAGCCTCTTATTATTAAAATAGCTTTGACCCATAACCTGCTACTTGCCTCTTGCCTCACCCCACTCTGGAAGGTGCTGCTGACCTCTCCCTCTGAGATGGCTTCAGAAGAAAAGGTCATAAGCAAAAGCAGGCAGGAGGGAGGGAGAAGGAAACCTGTAAATGTCAAGTCCTCCAGAGCAGGGAGAGAGGGGCAGGGGGCAAGGGGAGGTGGAGGAGGGGGAGAAAACTAGGAGTGTTCACTGAAAGCTGCTTCCTTACTCAGCAAGCCGACATGGAGCCACCACCGAAGTTAATCGGTGCAGTAATAGGAAGGCAGCTAGCAGGCAGGACAGTGGGAAGCTGATCAGCTCCAGCAGAATGAGTGAGGTCAGTGGTAATGAGCGACAGTGAAGAGGAATGCAAATTGAGGGAATTTATGAAGGCTTTTCTGCTCGGTGAGCAGATTCCAGATAAGTGGAGTGTTAATAAGGCAGACAAGTTTTTCAGCTGTGCCAGCTGTTCTGAAGAGGTTGGCACACTTTTAAACTGGTATTTATCGGTGGCCCTGCATTGCTGTGACAGCATGCGCACACCCATACAAACATGTTTATTCAAAACATGCATAATCACGCTGTCATAACACAGACACAGATCAGCAGCAGCCCATCAGACACGCAAAGCGGCACATCCGAAAAGCCCGGGCTTGCAAGGAGAAGGCGCAGCTCTTCTCAGATTAATGGGGGTTCTTCACCCAGTAATCATAATGACAGTGCAGGAGCTAGCTGGGTGGTATTTATATCTATGGAGAGAGGCATAAAAGGAGGACTTTTGTCCTTTTCTTTTGCAGACCAGAGGCAAGTGACTAATTAACCTTTAACAAGCTGAGTAATAACTGAAGCAACATTCTTCAAATTTAAGGGTTCCTCTGAATGCTACTGTAGTTACTCACAGTATTAGGAGAAATCTTAGAAGTTTTGTAACTCATTAAATTCTTTATCTTGGATTGCTGCATATAATTATCATTGTTGTTCATATACTGGAGTGCATGCGCCTTGAGGGTAGGGACTACATGTCTTAGTCATTCATTCAAACATTTATTAAGCACTAGTCTAGCACCATGCTAAACACTGGAGAGAACAATGAAAAAAAAATTCCTGCCCTCAAGGAGCTTAAATTCCATTGGTTGAGAACAACACATAAATTGAGAAGTAAATACTAAATGTATTTGAAGTATATAGAAAGTAATTGAGTGAGGAAAGGATAGGACATTTATAGGAGGTATTACTTGAACTGAGGTTTAAAAGAAGCTAAGTGATCTACTAAGCAGAAGTAAGGACAGAGTGCATTGCCGGTATGGGGACAGCCTCTGTTAATTGGTAGTATCCAGTAGGCAGTTCATAGATCTGTGAAAAGTGTGTGCCAGGTGTAGACACTTGTGTGCCAGCATCCCTTCCTAGATCCAGGGGGTAGAGACTAGGGGCATTCCCAGTCTCTAAGATATAGCCTCACTCTTCCAGCTTCAATCTTCTGTTTTCTACTTGTTTCCTCTCCACAGCTCCCTAAAGCCCAGGATGTGGGAAGACAGAGTCAAATCAAGAAGCATTTATTAGGCACCTATTTCATACCAGTTACTGTGTGAAGCACTGGGGATATATCTTGAGTCTAGCAACATGGTCTGCCTGCATTGCCTGGCAATTTTTTACTTATTTTACTTAAGACCCCCTTCCCAATATTCTGAGAAATTTGAAGATAGAAATATTTCCAACTGAGGAGAAAAAGTAATTTTACGTAGAAATGTGGACTCTCAGTTAAGCCGTAAAGGAAGGGAAATATTTCAATAAGTCAAAATGAAAACAAGGCAAGTAGGAAAGGAGGATCATATGTTGGGAGATTTAAAGTTAGAAGAAACTTTAGGGGTCATCTAATCTGACACCCTCATTTTATATATAAGGAAAGTGAGGTTCAGAGAAGTCAAGTGATTTCCTGATCTCTGTATTCACACGGGAAGAGGAGAAATGTCATTCTATCCACTAGCCTCCTGCTTTGGGCATAAGGAAAGAAAATGCCATTCCACTGGAGCAAGATCTCCTGTCTAGCAGAAACACTATTCCAACAAACTCCATATTCTACCCTATCTAGAGGAAACAAAAGCCCATTCTTTTAAGTCTCCAGCCTGGACTCCTGCCTTGGGGAAAGGGGAATAACACCATCCCATCAGCCTCTAGCTACTTGTCCACTGAACTGAACTACCTAAGGTCCTGAGAGAACTCCATCCTGAGTCTAGATTCCTATGGACAGTGAAAACCTACCTTAAGGCTACCCTTAACAAACTCCCCCTGGTTAGATCCTCTGATCAAAGTGATTCTGAACCCTGACTGCTATCACTCAAATCCCATCATCCATCCCCACTGTCTGATTCCTTACTCCCATTCCCTTGAACCTAACGTGTCCCTCCAATGTCTCACTCTAAAGCCACACATCCCTTTCACGGTGCTCTCTGGAATTCCTGTCCCATAAAAAACAAACCTACTTTCATCTTAAATATTTTCCTTCCCCATTCCTTCTATTTTCTGCCTCTTACTGAAATGTGGCTTCCTTCTGATAGTTCACTGGCCTCCCTTTCCAGCGCTGGCTGTATTTTCATTCATTCCCCATGACTCACCGGTTGAGTTGGGGGAATTGAAATACTTCCTGCCCCACGTTGTGGCTTCCAGTTTCTCCCTATGCCACCAACACTCATGGACCTATCCCTCGGAGATTCACTCAGTCCATATCTACTACCCAATCAAGATTCTGGTAGCTGTTGTCTAAGACACTCTTCTTCTTTCTCTAATGAATACAGGGCCTGGGTCACAGTCTTTCTCTCCTCAGTAACTCTTGACCTCACAGTAGGGGACTTCAACATGCATATTAATGCTTCTTCAAATACCTAACCTCACAGTTCCTCAACTTACTCATTTCCTATAACCCACTCTTCCACCCCACGTCAGCCACACACAAAGATACCCTTGATTTGTCATCTCCTATAAATGCATCACTTCCACGGTCGTGAATTCTAAAATTCTCTTGTTGAATCACTATCGACTGTATTTCCTCCTTTCCTTCTACCTTGCAACCCTAAACCCTGTTTAAAGTCCTCATCATGACCTTGAATCACTCAATTCCTCAGTTCTTTCTCAGGATATCACCTCTGCCACCCCCATTTTGACCCCTTGGTAAGCCAATTCAACTCTACACTGTCTCTTTCTTTTCCCCTTATCATATAATGGTCATTTTCTACCAATCCTCAGTCTTGGATCACCCCCACCATCTGCTACCTTCACTCCCAATTAGGTGCCATTGAATGACACTGGAGAAAATCATAAAACCATGTGGACTGGATCAATTGTAAAGTCATGTTGCATAACCTTAACTAGATCCTCACCATGGCAAGGTAATCTGTTTCTACTTCCCTAATTAATTCACATTTCATTTACCACAGCAGCTCTTCCAAACCATTTTATAACTCTCCAAAACTTTTATGGTTCCACCCCAGACCCTTGCCTCTTATTTTACTGGGAAAAAAATGAATCCATTTACCAAGAGCACCTCTTCTCCCCTCCACCTCATCTCACATCACCCAGATGCCCTCTGCAGTTACTTCATCCTTCACCCCATCTCACATGAAGAGGATAACCCATCTCCTTACCAAGGCAAACCCTTTTACATGCACAAGTAGGGAAGAGAGGGAAGGGGGCTAAGCATTTATAAAGCATGGGTGTGCCAGACAATGTGCTAAGCACTTTTTATAAATAACACGATCTTCACAACCCTGTGTGGTAGGTGCTATTATTATCCCCATTTTTACAGTCAAGGAAACTAACAAACAGAGATCAAATGACTTACCCAAGGTCACACACCTCAGTAAGTTTCTGAGACTGGATTTTAAATCAGGTCTTTCTGTGTCTAAACTCAGCATGTTAGCTACTGTTCCACCAACTACTTTTACAAATGATTCCATTCCATTCCATCTCCAGCAGATTACTCCCTCCATCAGCCTCACTCTCTCACTCATCTTCAGCCTCTCTTTGTCTGCTAGCTACTTCTCTACTGTCTACAAATATGCCCAATGTCTTCCCCATCCTCGAAAAATTTTTGCTTGATCCATCTATCCCTCCTATCTATTATCCCATATCTCTCTTCCATTCTGTAACTAAATTTCATCAGGTCACCATAATCTATGCTTCCACTTCCTTTCTACTCACTCTACTTTTCTAAAGTCTGGATTCATAGGCTTCATCATTCACTGAAACTTCTCTCTCCAAAGTTACCAATGATCGAAATGCCAAATGGAGCAACCTTTTCTCAGTCCTCATTCTTCTTGAGCCCTCTGCAGCCTTTGAAATTGTCAGTCTCTCTCTCCATCTCAATACCCTCTTCTCTATAGGTTTCCTGACATTATCTGTCCCATTTTCCCTTGTACCTGTTTGACTCCTTTTCTCAGTCTCCTTCACTGGATCTTTTTCCAGATCACATTTGCTTGAGGTATATATATGATTGTATGTATGTATGTATATGTATATGTACATGTGTGTGTATATATATATATATGTATATATATATACCTTAGTGGGTATACACCAATGCTCTCTTCTGGGCCCTCTTCTCTTTTCTCTCTATACTATTTCACTCAGTGATCTCATCATCCCCTGTGGTTTCAATTGCCATCTCTATGTTGATGATTTGCAGACATACTTATCCAGTCCTAACCTCTCTCATAACCTCCAGTCTCATCTCTCCAACTGCCTAGTAGGCCTCTCAACTAGATGTCTCAGAGACATCTTAAATTCAACATATCTAAACTTGAACTCCTTATCTTTTTTTAAAAAAAAAAAACTTTCTTTCTTCCTAGCTTTCCTATTACTGTGGATGGTACCACCATCTTCTCAATTACCCATGCTCACAACTTAGGTATTATCCTCAACTTCTCATTTTCACACACACACACACACACACACACACACACACACACACACACACATTGTTGCAAAGCCCTGTTGATTACCATCATAAATCTCTTGTATATACCCCCTTCTCCCCTTTGACACCACTGCCACCTTGGTGCAGGCCCTTATCACCCTAGGCCTGGACTACCGAAGTCACCTGCTGGTGGTCTCCATTCTTCAAGTCTGGTCCTACTCTGGTCCATCCTCCATTTAGCTATTAATTAATCTCCCTGAAGAACAGCTTTGACCATGTCACCCGCACCCATACTCAATACATTCCAATCGTTCACTATTAGATTCAGAATCAAATAGAAAATCCTCTGATTGGTATACAAAGCTCTTTATAGCCTGGCCCATTACCTACTTAGTCTCCTTAAGACCTTACTCTTCTTTCCACATACTCTATAATCCAGTGCCAATGGCCTCTTTTTGTTCCTCACACAAGATACTCCATCTCCAGAATTCAGAAATTTCAAGGTTATCCCCCATGCCTGAAATATTCACCCTCCTCACTTCTGTTTCCTGGTTTCCCTGCCTTTCTTTAAATTCCAACTAAAAACCCACCTCCTATAGGAAGTCTTTCCTGGCCCCTTTCAATCTTAGTGCCTTCCCTCTACCGTGTTTCCCCGATAGTAAGACCTATCCCGAAAATAAGCCCTCCCCTTACTGTGTAAGATTCCTCTAAAATAAGCCCCCCCCCGAAAATAAGCCCTATTGAGATTGCTACTGTAGTGAAGGTGATCCCCTGCGCTACACGCTACATTACGGTTCCCTCTGTATGCACCGTCCCCCGCCCCCCGTGAAACGCACACCGCGCTCCAAGCTGCATCCAATCAGAGCTGCAGCAGTGAGCACGTCATCCTGTTCTTCCCCAGTGATTTGCTTGCTGGCATCATTGAGAGCAGTGCTGTGGAGGAGAGCTGAGGCAGGACAACATAAGCCCTCCCCTGAAAATAAGCCCTCTGGTGTTTTTCTTTCCAAAATTTAATAAGACAGTGTCTTATTATCGGGGAAACACGGTATTAAGTATCTCTAATTTGTCCTGTATGTAGCTTATTTCCATAGAGTTCTTGTATTTCCCATTAGACTGTGAACTCCTTGAGAGAAAGGTTGTCTTTTGCCTTGTGCAGTATTCTGAACCCTTAGCACAGCGCCTGGAACACAGTAAGTGCTTAATCAATGTTACTGATTGAGTGACTTGTCCAAGGCTGTTCAGGCAGGAAGAAGTAGTTGTACTCTTTCCACCTGGTCTTGCTGTCTCCTATATTGGTAGGTAAAGGTAAAAGGACCCATTCTAAGCAAGTGACAAAGGCACAGAGTTGGGAGAGATCCGATTATGGACTAGGGATAGTGAGCCATGTTCACACCAAGGGTGGTGAGGTAGCTGAAGCCAGACTGGATCTAGGTCAAGCTAGACACAGAATTTTCAAGCTGGAAGGAACCATTGAGATTGAGTACAACTTTCCTTCTTTTATAAATGATAAAATAGAGGCCAGAAAGGTATAAGGATTTGGCCAAGGTGCCATAGGTGGAAAGTGGAAGAGCTGAGATTTGAACCCATATTCTCGGACAAAAACAAAAATCTAGTGCTTCTTTTGCTGCAGTGTGATGGGAGAAATCGCCAGGTGATAAATGAGAACCTCTTCTATTTGTCAAAATCTCCCAGGAACTTCCCCTGGGACTCAACCCAATAACCCATCAGAATGAATTCTTGCCTTGTCAGGAAGTCCAGTCCTCTAGCCAACCTAAATCCCTCATATTGCCATTCAAATCTATCATACTTCCTCAGAGAACAATTGGCCATCATCCTCCACAAAAAAAATAATCTTTCTTTTTACATTTAAATGTAAAAGTGCTATTCCATTAATTCATTTATAATCTTAGAATCACAGATGATTAGAACTAAAAGGGACCTTTGCAGTTATCCTGAAAGAAAATTATACTCTCTCTTCTACACACTGACTAATACCAGTTCCTTTCATCTTTTCTCAGAGGTCTTATATTTTCCAATTTTTTCTTAGACTGCCAACCTCACATTACCACAGACAGGCCAATGGCTTGGTTATTTATGCCTGGGAGGTGATAGACCAAGCAAAAGGGCAGAAGTCCTCAATGCAGAGCACTAGCTGAGAGAAAGGACCTTTGTTCGATTAGGTGTCACTGTTAGCTCGGCTTCATTTTGCTCTTTTCTGACTTCCATGTTTGATGGAAGAATTTTAGAAAATTATAGGCAGGTTCAGGATTAGACCAACCAGGGCTTTAATTAGCAGCTGCTATTGTATGGCGTGGTTGGATGGGCAGAGCAGGGTCTAGTTCAGAAAAAGGAGGTCAACCAAAAGAAAGAGGGAGGAAGCAAAAGTGCAAGGGTCCCAAGAGAGAGTAATCCAAAGTCATTTGTCAGCTAATCAAGCTGGGCTCCAGAAAAACATAGGAAGTCATCAGGGGTCAGTCAGAGTATGGTCTCAGAGGAGCTGGAGTGATCATGGGAACCATTAGTTCACTCAACCTCTCAGCAAGCTGTCAGCTCTTCTATTATGACCTGCTGACACAAGGGGTGTTCTCTGAAGACATATCCCAGAAGACATAGCTGGTATGGACAATGCAAACATAAACACTGTCCATGAGTTGCTATTTTTTGCTTTCCTAGAGTATTTTCATTTGTTAGTTGGCTTGTGTAGGCTTTGACCTTTCCAGTGTTTGTGGATATAGAATTGTCATGAAAGAAAATGTTGCCATTGACAGTTTTTTAAATCCCTCATGATATCTTAAAATACTACCACATTAATGTTTTCATGACTTGACAACCCTGGGGACACTTTTAGCCACTAACTGATTTTTTTCCCCTATCTCGTAGAGTTCTGAGCAGTGGTCTGTTAAATGACTCCTTCACTGCAGAGTAGATATTAGAGATGGAACTATCTATACCTCTAGAGAATGTCTGAGACACTCTCTGGGTAGCATGATTCCAAAGCCATGTTAGTATAGTTTCAGAAGACCTGGATTCCAGTCAAGGCTTTATCACTGGCTAACTGTGCAAATTTGGTGTAATCATTTTAGCTTTGTAAGTCTCAGGTTTTTTCTTGTAAAATAGGGGCTATAACATTTGCACTACCTATCTCACAGCATTGTTGTGAGAATTGGTGAGATATCATGTGAAAACTCTTCATAGCAGTAAAACAAGATGTAATTGAAAATTGTTCAGGCCATACACTATGAATTCATCCTTAATCTAGGCAAGTTCTGGGAGGTTGAATTGTATTACACATAAATCAAGTCTGGAAAAAAATACCATGAATAACAATTGATGATAGAATGAGGGAGAGACCATAGGTGTTAGAACTGGAAAGGACCTTAGAAACATCTAGATCCACTCCCCTATTTTATCAATAAGATGGTAGAGAACAAAAGAGATGAAGCAACTAGAGCAAAGTTATCGAGTGCCTTAGTTTCCTCCAAGCAAGACGCATAGATGAAAAAGCTATCAAAGTATGGCTTAATAGGTTAAGAGACTTATTGGCATCCTGTAATCAAAGCTTAATGGGAAGAACACATTTAAAGCAATTGGCACCTATACCAGTTTAAATATATACTTTCAGAACTGCAAAAAGGACTAACAGATTTAGAAAGCATTCGAACAAAAACCTATATGATATTAATAAAACATGGGACCCATTACCCTAAAGCATCTATTAAAGATTAGCCATTCCTTGCCAAAAAAAGGAAGAAGATAATTGAGCACATGATAAAACAGACAAAATACACTTGGAACAAGTAGATATTATATCACTAAGGGTTGCAAATAAAGACTGATAGAAAGGACACAATATTGGATTTGTCAAATATAACCAAAAATGACTTACCTTCAAATGAAGTCTGTGAAATGAAGAGGTTCCAAATGTGGAATCAAATCCATGAGCAACATTTGCATGAACAATACATAGACAAAGAAACTTCCAGAAAATAGCTACATTTTGCTATCAGAAAAGTTTCTAATAGCAATTATGGACCAGGTCATCATCTTAAAAATTAGAAAAGCGATATCCTTAGAGAGTTTGGACTTAATGGTTTAATGTACATTATGTAAGGTATAATTAGAAACTGTAACACATCACTGCAGACTTCAAAAGTTTATCACCTAAAAAATATCTAGCAAGATACAACCTAGAAGCTAAAACAATACATCAGAAGGTCACTATCTTTCATGAACTGACAGATAACAAATCCCAATACTATAAATGTGGATTTCAAAATACCCCAAAGAATTTATCCAATAAATTGTCCTAAAAGTAAAGAACAATCACAAACTAAACTGTTGCCCACAATCTCCTAGACATAACACTGATCCATAAAAATTAATAAACCATGTTTTAAGAGAGATTGCCATGGTCTGGAGGTAAAGCCAAGATGGCAGAGTAGAGGAAGCTCTCAGTCGAGCTTTGTCAACATTCCCCTACAATCAATTTTAAAATAACATTTCAAATAGAATTCTGAAGTGGTGGAGTTAACAAAACAAATATACATTCAGGGTGGGATATTCTGTCAGCCTAAGACAACAGAAGAGGTTGAAATAAAAGATCTGTGACCCAGGGGTGGAGGCTGCTCAAGAGTCCACCTGGATGAAACACCAATGGTGGGACTAGGTGGTGATGAAAGAAGCACTAGTAGCTTTAGAAACTCTCAACCCGGAGATGAAAAGGGGATATACTGTGTTTCCCCAATAATAAGACCTATCCCGAAAATAAGCCCTCCCCTTACTGTGTAAGATTCCTCTAAAATAAGCCCTCCTCCCAAAATAAGCCCTATTGAGATTGCTACTGTAGTGAAGGTGATCTCCTGTGCTACACGCTACATTACGGTACCCTCTGTATGCACCCTCCCCCCCCCGCCCCCGTGAAACGCACGCCGCGCTCCAAGCTGCATCCAATCAGAGCTGCAGCAGTGAGCGCGTCATCCTGTTCTTCCCCAGTGATTTGCTTATTGAATAAAGGTACATTTTTTTGTTCACATTTACCTGTTTATTAAAATTGCTGTCAATGTTCATTAAAATAAGCCCTCCCCTGAAAATAAGCCCTCTGGTGTTTTTCTGTACAAAAATATAATAAGACAGTGTCTTATTATCGGGGAAACACGGTAGCAACTGGTTAGAAAGAGATTAGAGAAGACCCCTGTGATAGCACTGGAGGTTGGACTAGTTGCTATTTGGCAACTACATTGCTATACCCACTAAAGGGTCAGAGAGGAATGCTTTCAGTCAAGAGGGAACATTGGCCCTGAAGAACAGTATCTTTTCTGGTTACAAGAGAACAGGAACAGTTTGGAGCAGTATCCCTTCCAGTCCCAACAGAGCAGGGGCCCTGAGGATCAGCATCTATTACAATCCCAAGGGTTCAGAGGCCCTTCTTGGGTAAGAACCAGGATACAGATCAGGAAAGCAGTGACCACACCTTTCCCAAGATCACACCACATTGGTAGCACTGAAAACTTCCAGCACCTCAAAACTAGCTCTAAAAATAGTAGTGTGGAAATGTCTGAAGCTTGAGACAGTGCCCCTCTCTCTTCCCCACATTGGGGAATTTAATATATAATAAATAAAAATATATTAAAAATATATATATCTTATATAAAAATATATTTAATATATATATATATAAATAATAATTTAATATAATGTTCAAAATCAAGAAATAGTGTGGAAAAATGAGCAAGAAAAAAATTTGACCATAAAAAAGTGACTATGGTGACACAGAAGATCAATATATAAACTCAGAAGAAGACAATGAAGTCCAAAAAAGCTACAAGCAAAGTCTTAAAAATGTGAACTGAACACAAACCCAATAAAAATTCCTGGAAGATTCAAAACAGATTTTCAAAGTCAAAGCAGAGGAAAAATCAGGTAAAGAAATAAGAGTGAAATAAGAAAATTATTTTTTAAAATTAACAGCTTGGTAACAGTCACCAAAAATACATTGAAGAAAATAATATCCTAAAAAACTGGAATTGGTCAATTGGAAAAAGAGGCACAAAACATAGCTGATGAAAATAATTCCTTAAAAAGCAGAATTGACCAAATAGAAAAAGAGATACAAAAACTCACTGAAAAAAATTCCTTAAAAAATTATAATTATGCAAGTGGGAACTAACATAGAAGCAAATGACTCCATGAGACATCAGGAAACAATAAAACTAAATCAAAAGAATGAAAAAATATTAGAAAATGTGAAATATCTGATTGGAAAAACCACTAACCTGGAAAATAGGTCAAGGAGAGATAAATTAATAATTATGGAGTTACCTAAAAGCTATGATCAAAGAAAAAACCTAGACATTATATTTCAAGAAATCAAGGAAAACTGCCTTGATATCCTAGAACCAAAGGGGAAAATAGAAATTGAAAGAATTCACTGATCATCTCCTGAAAGAAATCCCAAAATGAAAACTCTCAAGATTATCATAGCCAAATTCCAGAGCTCCCAAGAGAAAATACCACAAGTAGCCAGAAAGAAACAATTCAAATATCATGAAGACACAGTCATAATCACACAAGATTTAACAGCTTCCATATTAAAGGAGTTGGGGACTCAGAATATGATATGCTAGAAAGCAAAAGAGCTAGAAATACAACCTGTCCAGCAAAACTGAGTATAATCCTTCAGGGGGAAAAATGGACATTTAATAAAATGGAGGACTTCCAAGCATTCCTGTCAAAAAAGACCATATAACTCCTAGGAACTTTATCATTATTAGGGCAATTAAGAATCTACATAGAGAGGTGGCTAGGTGGCACAGTGAATAGAGCACCGACCCTGGAGTCAGGAGGGCCTCAGTTCGAATCCAACCTAAATCTAAACACTTAACATTTACTAGCTGTGTGACATTGGGCAAGTCCAAGTTACCCCCAGTTGCCTGACCTTCCCCACTCCAAAAAGCAAAGAAAAGAAAAAAGTGCCAACATAGACAGAGTAAATTATGCTGTGAGTAAATGTGAGTAAATTATGTTGGGATGCTTTTTTCAAAAAAATGAAGGGGTAGCAGCAGCTAGGTGGCATAGTGGATAGAGCACTGACTGTGGAGTCAGAAGGACCTGAGTTTAAATCCATCCTCAGACAGGTACTAGCAGTGTGACCCTGAGCAAGTCACTTGACCCCAATTGCCTACCAAAAGATAAATGAATGGGTGAGAAAGATGAATGCCTTTGGGGAAAGGAAAGGTAGAATGGGGACATTTTTCTCAAATTAAAGAGGCACCCAAAGAAGAGCTTTGATAGTGGAACAGGAAATAGGGTGGTGAAGGGAGGGGTCCAGAGAAAGAGTGGCAGGAAATGAATTAGTTCAAAGAGGGAAAAATATATGGCAGGTATAGGAATCAGTTGGGTATAGGAATCTTTATCACCAAATACATACACAGAAAAGGCTAGGGAAAAGACATAAGGGGTAAAGGATAATAAAAGGAAGAATAGATTAAGGGAAGCAGTGATCAGAAGTAAAACAGACTTTTGAGCAGGGGCAGGATAAAAAGAGAAAGAAGGATAAACAGAAAAAAAGATATAAGGAAATAAACAGTTAATAATCATAACAATTAATGTGAAATGGATGAGTTCACAAATAAAATTAAAAAAAAGTAGCAGAATAGATTAGAAAACAGAATTCAACAATATGTTGTTTAAAAGAGATACACTTGAAAAAGACCAAAACAGAGTTAAAAATAGAGGGCTGAAGCAGAAACTATTATGCTTCATTTAGTTGCAGTTAAAAAAAGGCAGGGGTAGCAATCATGATCTCAGATAAAGCAAAAGTAGGCCTAATTGAAAGAGATAATCAGCAAAATTACATTTTGCTAAAAGAGATTGAATATCAAAAATTTTTATAGCAAGTTTCTCTGATAAAAGCCGCATTTCTCAACTACATTAGAGAATTGAGCCAAATTTATAAAAATAAGAGCAATTCCCCAGTTGATAAATGGTCAAAGGGTATGAATGGGCAGTTTTCATAACAAGAAATTAAAGCTATTTATAACTACATGAAAAAATGCTCTAAATCACTATAGAGTACAGAAATGCACATTAAAATAAGTCTGAGGTATCACTGCACACCTATCAGAAATGACAGTTGCTGGAGGGAACGAAAGAAAAAAAGGTACACTAATGAACTGCTGGTGGAGTAGTGAACTGGTCCAAGCATTCTGGAGAACAATTCTGGAACTATGCCCAAAGAGCTATAAAACTGTGTGTACCCTTTGACCCAGCAATACTACTATGAGATTTGTATTCCAAAGAGATCAAAGAAAATGGAAAAGGACCTACATGTACAAAAATATTTATGCCAGCTTGAAAGACTAGACAAGTTATGGCATATAATTGTATAGAATATTATTGTGCCATAAGAAATGATGAGGAAACTGGTGTGAAGTGAAGTGAGAACTGGGAGATGATTGTGCACAGTCCCAGCAACATTGTAGCAATGATCAACTGTGAAAGACTTAACTACTCTGATCAACACAATGATCCAAGAAAATTTCAAAGCATTCATGATGAAAAAAAAAATTGCCTTCCATCTCCAGAGAGAGAACTGATGAATTCTGAGTGCAAATAGAAGCATTATTTACTTGCTTTATTTTTGAATCTTTTTTTGTGATCTGGCTAATATCAAAATGTGTTTTGTATGATCTCACATGTATAATTGATATCATTTTGCTTGCCTTCTCAGTGAGTGAGGTAAGGTTGGGAAGAAAAGAATTTAAAACTCAAAATTTTAAAAGAAAAGAATGTTAAAATATTTTTTAAAAAACATTAAACAATTTTTAAAAAGGACATGATGAGCACAATGGTTTCAGAAAAATCTGGGAAAATATATGAACTGGTGCAAAATGAAATGAGCAGAAACAGGAGAATGTTGTACAGAGTAACAGCAATATTATAAGGATGATCAACTATGAAAGGCTTAGCTATTCTAATCAAGACAATGATCCAAGACAATTCCAAAGGATCCATAACGAAAAATGTTATCCACCTCTAGAGAGAGAACTGATGGACTCTGAGTGAAGACTGATGCATTTTTCTTGCTTTCTTTGTTTTTCCTGCATGTATGTGTGTGTGTTTTCTTTTGCAACATGGCTAATATGGAATGATGTTTTGCATGACTTCGTATGTATAATCTATATATCTCTTATTTTCTCAATGGGTATGGGAAATATGAGGAAAGTAGAGAATTTGGAACTCAAAAAAATTTTAAATGAATGTTAAAAACATTTTACATGTAACTGAGAAATATTTAATGAAATAAAAATATTTTTAAAAAAAATAGAGGTTGGGGCGGCTAGGTGGTGCAGTGAATAGAGCAAGAAGACCTGAGTTCAAATCTGGCCTCAGACACTTAAAACTTACTAGCCGTGTGACCTTGGGCAAGTCACTTAATCCCAATTGCCCTGCCCTCCCCCCTCCAAAAAGCAAAAAAAAAAAAAATTAGAGGTCACCATACCAAACACTATAAACGTTAAAGTCCATAAAATAAACAAGTTTCAAAATATAGGCCCTCTAGCAGAAGAAACCAAAATCATATGAGAACAGTATCTATAACCCTATCATAATAAGGAAGCAGCTATGTGTCATAGTGCATAAATCACAGATCTAAAGTCAGAAAGACCTGAGTTCAAATCCTTAGTTTGTGACCCTAGACAAGTCACTACTTCTCTTAGCCTCAGTTTCCTCATCTTTAAAATGGACACAATAATATCAGCTATTTCACAGGGTTGTTATAAAAATCAAATGACTTAACACATGTCAAACCCTAAAGTGCTATATAAATGCTAATGAGTTAACCTAAGTAAAGTGCTTTTCCAAACCCTACAGCTAAGTATTAATATTATAGGAAAGTCAGAAACTGCCATGGGGAAGCCTCCTGGAGAAATCTCTCCCTCCTGGGTGGAGATCAGTGGAAGGAGAAACAAAAAAGCTATTGTCATGAGAAAATAACAGTACAGACTATTTGAATAGGAGAAGGAAATAATGAGGAATTCAAAAAACAGAATAGGACCAAGGCAGAAAGGCATGCTTTAATGGTGATAGAAGTACTTCAACTATCAAGACATCTGCTGAAGACACCCTAAAAAACTGGTATTATTGTCATGCAGATGCCTGGGACTGGCCAATCTTTTCCCAGTGATAAGATAAGGAATTCCATTGTGAGGGATCAGGTGGTCAATTCTCAGGCAAATTCTACCAGGTGCATCACAGCACCATAAATGAAGAGCAGAAGAGAATTCAGAGGTCCCTAACCTAATCACTTCATTTTACAGATGAGTAACTTAAGCCCCCAAGACTTTCATTGAATTGTCCAAAGCCACACCAGTTGTGAGTGAGAGAGGTGAGGCTGGAACCTTATGGCTCCAGACCCTGTGCCCTTTCCACTGCACTGCCTCTGAATATAAAAATTCATTTAAAATCTCCCCTGGATTTGCTCTGTGTGCTGGATATCAAGTGCTGTAGGATCCATGTGTTAGAAGCAGTACCTCATCTCTAGTGAACAACCTTGTTATGGGAATGGGAATTTAAGATCCTCTCTGCCCCTAGGCCCTTTGATAGACTTGAGTGACTCTGAAAACCTTCCTTGATTTGAAAATATACTCTGCCCCCTAATGGGCTGAATGTGGTCACATGAAGCTTGTGGCAGGAGGTTTGGTTTTCAGGAATGCCCACACCTTGGTGTTCTGTGATTGGGCAGTAGGTCAAGAGGGTTGTGACATTCTCTGAGCCAGGAGAAGGCTATATAAACCCTGATGTAAGGCTTTGTTTTGGGGCTCACTTTGAGAAAAGTGTGATTTGACCAGACAAGACTCTGGGCAGCCATCAACTCCCCTGGCTTTGAAAACCCAGATGTTGGTGCTTCCCTCTCTGGTAACTGTGACTAGGTATGGATGGAATGGTCAGACAGTTGGAAGCCTGTCTGCTGAAATGTTTCTCTGTCTTCCTGTAACTTCTGCTTGTAATTTGTATTCTCTGAAGTTCGGGATGCTGACCTTTTTCCCCTGAACTAGGTAAATGACATGTTTGATTAAAGGAAGATTGTTTACCCATTTTCAGTTTCTTTCCTTTAGAAAAGCTGATCAAAGAACCTGTGTTGGCAGCCACCCTGGGTATGCTAGGGTGCTTGCTGCCACAAACCCCAACTAAGATTCTCTACCATATTTGTTGTTAACTCAAAGAAGATATGGGACTGATGCTTAGGGTAGGTAAACATGATAATAAAAGATAGCAGAGAGAAGACAGAACAACTCAATTTGTTTTTGTTTTCTTTGCCAAGAAAAATTATCTGTAGACAGGAAATGATGGAATGAAAATGATTAACAAAGTTAAAAACCCAAGATAAGTGAAGTGAGGAGATGGATAAGAGAGCAGCTAATTCCCAACGATTACTAAGTCCCTAAGCCTGGGTAAACTACACACTAATTTATTGAAAGAACTAGCCAATAGATATAATTGCTGAGCTGCTTATAAGGTTATGGAAAATGGTAAAAGTATTGAAGAACTGGAGAAGGACAAGTGTCCCAACTTTTTAATTTTTAAAGGAAAAGGATTAATCTATAAACTATAGGCCAGAGGGATATACATCAATTCTTATCAAAATTCTAAAACTTATTATTAAAGGGATAATTTGGAGCTTTTATAAAGGGAAGTGGTAATCACCAAGAGACAGAATGACTTTATTATAGACAAAGTAACCTCATTTGCATCTTTGACAGTATTACTAGACTAATAGGTCAAGCAAATGCACACATGTAGTATACCTAGGTTGCAGCAAAATATTTGACAGTCTTCAATGTTATCCTTGTAGACAAGACAGAGAAATGTGGCTAGACAGACATTGTTTGGCCTATTTGGAACTGTTTGAATGGCCTTACCCAAAGACTAGTCATTAGCAGATCAATGTCAACTTGAAGGGAAGTCTCTAATGGAATGTATCTGTCCTTGGTCCTATGCTATCTAACATTATTATCAATGAGTTGGATGAAGAAATGAAAGAATACATGACATACCTATTTAAATTTTCAGAATACACAAATCTGGGAGCCAGTATGTTGAATGACATGATCAGGATCCAAAAAGATCAAGACAGGCCAGAAGAATGGGGATCAAAGCAATTAAAATGAAATTTAATGAATGCAAAGTACTACACTTGTATTCAAAAGTCAACTTGACAAGTACAGAATAGGAAGCCATGGCAATTATCTAGGTGAAAAATAGATCTGAGAGTTTTAAAGAATTATAGGTTACATATGAATCTATACTGGAACAGAAGCCAAAAAACCAAAAGTGATATTGAGTTACTGTAAGGGAGGCATAGCATCCAAAGCAAGGGTCATGACATTGCCAGTGTCTTCTTTCATGGTCATAGCACACCCAGACAACTATGTTCCTTTCTGGCCCCTATATTTTAAGAAGGACTTTGACCAGTTTAAGCCTACTCAGAAGAGCATAAACAAGCTGGCAGTGGTCCTGGAGGACATCCCATATGAAGATAATTTAGTCTGAAGAAGAGAAAACAATAGTGACTTACATTTATACAAGGAATCCCAAAAGTCTTAGTGATATGTTGGGCCAAGCTATTTGCAGACAAATTCAAGGTATAAAGTTTAATTTTGAGAAATGTACAGCTTCTTGGTTCCTAGTCTGCTTCAGCCTCAGACCAATTAAAATCACCACATTTGAATCTTAGTCTTGGCACTGGCAAATACACAAGCTCTATGGGCCTCAGTTCTCTCATCAGTAAAATAAACATGTTAGACTGGATGAACCCTGTGCTCTCCTCTAACACCAAAATTATATGATCCTATGTGGGTTTTTATCCACTACCCTTCTCCCCAACTTCCTCCCTTAGTCCTAATTCTAACCCTCAGCTCTTTGATCTTTAAAGAAAGCAAAGTAAGTTTTGACTGGATTCTAGGCCCAATCCCCAAACTCAGGACAAAACTATCTTCTGAAGTAACACAGCAACACTATCCCTTTCCTCCTAGATAAACTGACTAGAAATCCTTCCAGTAAGTATCCTTTCCTTATGCCTCTCTGCCTCAAGCAACAAACAACTCTGCTCTGTCCTTTAAATTTGAATCCCTTGTTCCTTGTCATGTGACCAATCATAATTTGCCAATCCCCAGTCTTGGTTTAATCCCACCATCTGCTGCCTTTGCTCCTATTCACATGATACTGAACAGAAAAGGAGAAATTCATGAAACTATACTTACTACAAATTTAAATTACATAATCTCAACTTGACCTTGACTGTGGTGTATCAGCAATTCCATATTCACAATGCCTATAGAGATTACAAATATGCTGATATAATTATCCATCACAAAATACATCATGTTTGCCATATGGGGAAATAAACTAGAAAATTTATTAAGATACCAAAAGACTGAGTCCCAAAACCAGAAAGTGAAAGCCATCAGAGTAGTTATGATATTGGCACAGATAGATAAAGTAGAAAGCACCCACATTATCAAGCCTTTAAAACAGAACAGGCTACCTCAGGCAAAGGTCCTCCTCTCCCCACTCACAGCAACCACCCAGCATCCTGGAAGCGTGCTCCCAGCAGCTCTGACCCCTGGAAGTCCTCAGCAGGAGTCCTTAGCAGAAAGTCCTTAGCAGTCATAACTCAAAAAAAGGGCTTCGCGCTGCCACTGCCTCTGCTGCTGCCGCCGCCGTCACAACCGCCGCCAACCGCCGCCAGCCACCGCAGGACCGCTAGCTCGGCTTTCACTTTCTCTCGCTTTCCGCTTTCTCTTGCTCCGCCCCTTCTTGCTACATCAGCACGTCCTTGGCTTTCGCTTTCTGGGGGGAATGATGGGGAGCTTGTGCTCAAGCCCCACCCTAAAATATGTTTTTTTGTGTTTATTGTGTGCTATTCTTGTTATATTGTTGTGAAATTTTGTTGACACCAGTTATTCCTACTGTATTTTTGCCAAGTAAGGGACATGAAAGATCTTGGGGCCGAATGTAAGGGTTATGGGATTTAAAGATCTTCCATGCCCCATGGACGTGCTGACATAGCAGGAAGAGGCAGAGCAAGAGAAAGTGAAAGCCAGAGAAAGCGAAAGCCAAGGACGTGCTGACGTAGCAGGAAGGGGCGGAGCAAGAGAAAGCGGAAAGCGAGAGAAAGTGAAAGCCGAGCTAGCGGTCCTGCGGTGGCTGGCGGCGGTTGGCGGCGGTTGTGACAGCGGAGGCAGCGGCAGCGCGAAGCCCTTTTTTTGAGTTAGGACTGCTAAGGACTTTCTGCTAAGGATTCCTGCTGAGGACTTCCAGGGGCCGGAGCTGCTGGGAGCACGCTTCCAGGACGCTGGGTGGTTGCTGTGAGTGGGGAGAGGAGGACCTTTGCCTGAGGTAGCCTGTTCTGTTTTAAAGGCTTGAGAATGTGGGTGCTTTCTACTTTATCTATCTGTGCCAATATCATAACTACTCTGATGGCTTTCACTTTCTGGTTTTGGGACTCAGTCTTTTGGTATCTTAATAAATTTTCTAGTTTATTTCCCCATATGGCAAACATGATGTATTTTGTGATGGATAATTATATCAGCATATTTGTAATCTCTATAGGCATTGTGAATATGGCATTGCTGATACAGCCCTATGGGCTTTAGGGTCTACTAAGCTTCACAGGCCAGCCCCAGACTAAATTCAATTGAACATCTTTTACTTGGCTTGCCAGGCCTTTTTCACTTGAGCAATATACTCTTCCATTACCAGGAGACCCTATTTCAGAAGCAATCCACAACAATGAATGAGACACATAAAACAAAAGTTTTGTTTTTTTCCTACTTAGCACCAGAGAGGAGAAAAGGCACCACTGAATGAAGATTACAGAGAGGCAGAGTCATAACTAGTGGGAAGAGAATGGGATTTTTGTTCCAGGGTGGGGCAGCCTATGAAGCTGCTTCCTCCATCTGGGAAGACACTTCCTTCTTACCCATGTCTAGTCACTATTTCCAGGGTCCCATTGATTTGGCCGTATCCTTCTGTGGCCTATCTTTACCCTAACCCCCATGAAGAGAACGGCTCTCCCAGAGGAACTGCACCTATGCACCCCACTGCCATCACCCTGGCACTTCCATCCTGCCTCCGTTCCCCCATCCTACCAACGAATTTGCCACAGCCAAAGTTACAGATAGTTACAGCTCTGGAGCCAGATTTTGGGTATGCAGAAAAAACAACTTCCCCATGTTTAGTTTTCCTTGTTCCGTTGTTCAGTCATGTCTGACTCTAGGTGAACCCATTGGCTTTCGTCCAAGGGGTCTTGTTGACAATGATAATGGAGTGGTTTCCTTCTCCAGTGTGTACCCATTTTACAGATGAGGAACTGAGGCAAATAGGAGTTAAGTGACCTGCCCAGGGACACACAGATGGAAAGTGTCTGAAGCCAGATTTGAACTCAGATCTTCATGACTCCAGGCCCAGTGTTCTGATTTAAGACATGCAAAAATGGAATGGACTGCCGTATAGGATCCCCATCATTGAACATCATCAAGCAGATGTCAGATGCCTGCTTGTCAGAGATGAGGTAGAAGCGATTCAGACTTCAGATGGGGGTCTGACTTGGTCTGCCTTCTACCTCTGAGATTTTACATAACCTTGGGCTTAGAATCAGGGGAACATAGATTTAGAGCCATGAGGAATCTTGAATGTCAGTTAATTTTAAAAATGAAGAAATTGAGGACCAGAGAGGTAACACAGCATGCCTGGGTTCAATGGTAGTAAGTGGAAGAACCAGGATTAAACCTAGGACCTTTGATGAAGAAGTCAATGTACTTTCTACTATATCACATTGCCTCTCCAAAGACATAGGATTTCATGACTCAATATGGCAACATGATCTGGAATTAAGTCAGTGGGAGGGACAAAAAAATGGTAACCCCCCAATTCCTAAGGGGAAAGAGAAGATGATCAGCAAGGAACTTTTTAGAAAGAAGGGGTTAAAAGGCCATGAATAGCAGATCCATGATATTTTCTGACATGACATGGAGAGTTATCCATAGAAATGGAATGAGAAGTATTGAGGATAGACAGGGTTAAGTCTATGCATTTTACATTTCAGTAAATGGGATTTATTTTCATATATACCCAGAAGGAAAGTTCATGTGTATTGGCTTATGATGATTTTCTAGTTCCCCGTAGATATTAAAGTGAAAAAAAGCCAGTGCTTTCACTTTACCTTGCCAAATGGAGTCAGATCACTGTTTACACATAATTAAATAATTCACAAATCTGAGGGCAACTTCTGCAGAGAAGATGATGTGAGGCTAATTAAAGCCCTCCCACCACATATACACCCTTTTCTTCACATCTACCTTTTCCAGACCTTGCTAACCCAATTAGAGGCCAGTTATTGTTTAAATCTCAGTCTCCCTCCTTTGTTCCATAGCACCTTTCCTCCTTCCCTGAGCCCAATCTACAGCTCCAATCCAATAACCATTTATTAAATACCTACGATGTATGGGCACTGTGATAAGCATGGGGAGGTAACAATTAATTAAAAGAATGACAATCCCTGCCTTCAAGAAGCTTACAGTCTGATGTAAGGAGACAACACACCAAAGGATACAGGAAAAGGAGAGAGTGACATCAGGGAGTACCCAGCATGGGACATATTTTTCAGTGGAGTTGAAAGCAGGCTGGGCAGCAGATGGAGTGAACTGGCAGCACAGTTTCTTGCCTCTATAAAGGATGACATTGGGAAAAGTTTTATACTCCACCTCCCACCCCACCCCCAGCCCTCTAATTAGAAGGGAGAGGAGGAGGATGAAGGTCATGTCAATCAAGTCTTGTGTAAGTAGCATGGTGGTCATTATAAAAATAATGAGCTTATCCTGGGAGGACATCTTGTTCCACAGTGTTGAAACTGCTGCTGAGTAGCAGATGAGAAGCGAATGATGCAGAGCAGCCTTTGTTTCTCTACTGGCAATTTTTATAGATTATTTAAGCTGCCCCAGGGCTTGGATTTCCCTTTGCATTTCCTTCTAGTGACAAGCCCAGTGCTTTATGTATGGTGGGCATTTAATAAATGATCATCAAATTGTCAATTATAGCCACAGTTTGGGGCTCATTAGATAGGTGTAAACCAAAGGTTCTTAACCTTGTTTAAGGCATGAGAGTCTGGTGAAGCCTAATGATCCTCTCTCAGAATAAATAATATTTTTAGATGCATAAGATAAAATACACAGGATTACAAAGGAAACCATACATATGGAAATCCAGCTATAAAAAAAAGCCAAGTCCACACACACAAAGCAAGAAGCCCTGCATCTTCTTTTCTGACAGCATTAGAGCGTGAGATTTTCACAGCTCCCCACTTTCCAAATCTGAATTCATTCCTCTTTGAATCTTGAAATATTAACTAAGAAGCTGTTGGCAGAGCTGTTCAGAGTCTCTGCCATGATGCTCTCAAGCATCCCCTCCTTTTTATTCCCAATGTCACCACCCTAGCTCAGGATGGGCTTTGGACTATTGCAATAGCAATGGTCTCCCTGGCTTTTCAATCTGTCCTCCACAAAGCTGCCAGATTAATCTTCCTAAAATATAGTTCAAATAAAGTAATCCCCATGTTCAAGAACTGTCAGTGGCTTCCAACTGCCTACTAAAATGAAATCCAAATTCCTTTGCTTAGTGTTCATGCTAGGATCTGGTCCTATTCCACAGTTATTAGTTAGTCAGTTAACAAGCATGTATTAAGCCTGGCACTTTGCTAAGGACTAGGGATACAAAGGGTGCTCCCATTCTAATGGGGAAACAGCGTGTGAATAACAAAGTATGCAGAAAATATATGCAGAGTTGATAGCAAGCAGTCTGAGAGGGAAAGGCCCCAGCAGCTGGAGGAAGGGGAGGGAAAGGCCTGCCTCCTTCAGGGGGTGGGAATGCATCCTATGGTCTAGTCAAGGCTATTACTTACTCTTCCATAGGCATGCAGGGAGCTTTCAGGCTTTTGTCCTTTTACTAATGCTGTTGTCTGTGACATGTGACAAGTCACTTCTATCCTCCTCAGTTCACCCCCATCTGTCAGCTGAAATCCTAACCATCCTTCAAGGCCCAGCTCAAAAAGCCCCATGACCTGAAACTGATCTTTCTCTCCATAACATTTTCCTCATTCCTCTCTTATAACATTTAACTTATCTGACAGCAGTTCATAGCTGTCGCCACCACAGCTGGCCTGATCAGTGGCAGAAAGATTCACAAGCTTTGGAAGGCAGCCACAGGGCTTCCAAAGACCCACCTATGCCCTGAGGATACAGCCACACCATCTGGAGATGGTGGAAGAAAACCTGGTGCAGAGTCCTCCTCCTGGCTGGTAATTCTTGACCTGGAAGTTGTCAACAGATTGATAACTGGGAAATTATTCACAAAGCAGTACTTCTGAGTTGAGGGAGGGTTTATGAGCTTTTTGCTGGAGCTGATCAAGAGAATTTTGGGTGGTAGACGCAGAGTGGATACTGAGACCTGAGTTTGATGCTTTTTAGCCCCTGAGACCCCGGGGCAAATCACTTCATCTCTCTCAACTTTGCTTTCTTCATCTATAAAATGAGAATGATAATAGCACCTACCTCCAAGGTTGTTGTGAGAATCAAACAATTTATGTGGAATTTTCCAAACCTTAAAGTCCCATGTAAGTGCCAGCTTGCATCAGTATTATTTCTGCTATGATGTGTGTCCTCAGCTAACACCTTAGGTATTGGTCAAAGAGGGACAAAGTTCATCTTTAATGACCCCAGAAGGTGATGGATCCCCAGTTGGAGTCTGTATCTATGTGGGAAAAGGAAGGATTTAAAAGGTCTGAAATCAGATGATGTTTGCTGATGGAAACTGGCTTTGAATTCAGTGTACTTCATTTCAACAAGCATTCATTAAATACCAACAACACACAAGGCAGAGAAGTAGGATGGCACAGTGGAGAGGAGGCTGGCTTACTTGGCAGGAAGACCTGGATTCAAATCCTGTCTCTGACATGTATTGGCTGAGCAACCCTAAGGAATCCACTTAATGCCTCAGTGCTATACTGAGCTCTCTGTTAGTTAGCCAGGATATAGCCTGCATTAGGAGAGAGGGTCACCTCATCTAGCAGTTGCCCATAGCAGTGAAATCATGGGGCCAGTTCCTATCCCTCCAAATAAGATACAAAGATGATGACATCCCTTCCCTCAAAAGATTGGAAATGGGGCAGCTAGGTGGCACAGTGAATAGAGTACCCACCCTGGAGTCAGGAGGACCTGAGTTCAAATGCTGCCTCAGACACCTGACACACTTACTAGCCATGTGACTTTGGGCAAGTCACTTAACCCCAATTGTCCTCCAAAATTAAAAAAAAAAGATTGGTAACCATCTTAAGGGGGTGGGACATGGGGGTGGGGGAAGGAAAGGAAAAAAAAGAAAAAAATTTACATGATAACTTTATTATATATTTAAAAGGAATAGCAAGTTGTACATAATAGATTTGCAGTTTTATGTGCAATTACCTTTTTTACTATACTATGTTATTGGAAAGGCTTGTTTTATTCCATAAATTAAAAATAAAATAAATAATTAAAAAAATTTAATTAAATTTTAAAATTAAGATTCTAGGATCCCCAGATTTAGAGCTAGAAGGGACCTCCAGGGTCATCCAGTCCCACGACCTCATTTCACATGTGAAGAAACCAAGACCTAGAAAGAAGTGACCTGCCTGAGGACACACAGCACGTTGTAAGTTAGAGACAGCAAAGTAATAAGGGTATAAGCCACAATATGTGATTAACAAACTATAATTTAGAATGAAAAAAAATGTATAGAGGAGGTCAAACAGAGAAGCATGAGAGACTGGGGAAGGAGAGATCTACTCTAGTTGGGAAATTAGGAAAGACCTTATTAATGGATGAATATGTCAAATCAGACCTGTATCTGGAAGCTCTTGAAGGAAAAGGCAATGCAATCACAGTTTTGTGCTTTATATCACAGCTTTTTGTGGCCATGCACTGGATCCCCATCTAGACTATGAGCTACTGAATTCTTCTCTGATGCCCCCAGAGCGTTTCCAACAACAACGACCTATTTATGTACAGTTCTCAGGTGTAAAAGTATCTCCTAATGACTCTGTGAGGTGAGTAATGAAAGTATGATTATCTTCATTGTACAAATGGATAAACTGAGTTTCAGGGAAGTTAAGTGAGCTGCCCAGGGACCCACAGCTCCAAGGCCATCACCATTTCCCCTCATGCTGCCTCTCCCCATACTCTGCCCACCGTGGGTGCTCAATTCAATTTGGCAAACTGAACTCAACTATAATGAACTACTCAATATGTAGAATCTTGCTTTTATAACACAAATACATTAGGAAGCAAATTTGGCATATGTTACCTGGAGACCCACATTGCAGAATTTTAAAGTCTGCTCCGCACATGTCTGTGAGCTCTGTGCCACTGTGAGCAAACAGTTTTAAAGGAGCTTAGTAATGAATTGCATTTATGCAGCTCTTTAAAGTTTGCCAAGCACTTTACATATGTTATCTCGTTGCCTTCACACAACAGTTCTGTGAGTTGGTTATGATACTACAGGTATTATTGTACAGGTTTGACAGATGAGGAAACTGAGATCAAGTGATTTATTCATAATTGCACAGTTGGTAAGTATCAAAGGCAGCATTTGAAGCCCAATCTTCCCAACTCCAATTTCAGAAATCAATCCATTATGCTATGGTGAAAGATAAAAAACAAAGCTTTGGAAAGAGACCCTGAGAAGGGTTCCTGGGAAAAGAAAGTCCCTAGTTAAAGGTTGGGGGCGGGGGGGGGGGAGAAGAAGGGAAGGAAGGAAATTCATTAATACAATCTCAATAAACACTTACTGAGGACAACCATGTGCAGGGAGAGCACTGTGCTAGATACCAAAGGAAAGGCAAAGTTTAAATAATATACAATCCTTGCCCGCAAGGAGCTTATAGTCTTATAGGTACATTTAGCTATAAATGACTGATATCAGAGACTGTCCTAAGAGCAAATGTCAACAGTGTATGATGCAAAAGGCATACACAAGAACTCAAGGGTAATGTAGGGGTTTTAGTGTAAACTCAGCATTTGGGTTTATATCGGTATCAACTCAGACTCATCGCATACACAATCGAACTGTCAACCTGCCCTACACTAATCCCTGCTCCCAGTTTCAATTTCTGTTGATTTCAGTCATCTAGACTTGAAGCCTCATAGTCATCTATGATTCTTTCCTCTCCGTTGCCTCCCATGTCCAATTAAATGCCAAGTACTCGGCATTTTGTGAATCATAGCCTGCTCCTCACTTTCTGTGTGATCCTAGGCAAATCATATTAATTCTCTCAGCCTCAGTTTCCTCAGTTTTTCCATGACACCTAAAGTCCCTTAGAGGCAGCTGGTGGCACGGTGGATAGAGCACTGACTTAGACCCATAGAAGCTGTATGACCCTGGACAGATCACTAAGTCTATTTCTGCCTCAATTTTCTTGCTTTTAACATGGGGACAATAATAGTCCCTCCATCCCAGGGTTGTTGGGAGAATCAAATGAGATGATACTTGTAAAGTACTTAATATAGTGCCTGACATATATTGCTCAGTCATATCTAACTCTTGGTGACAATGTAAGGGGTTTTCTTGACAAGGATACCAGAATGGTTTGCCATTTCCTTCTCCAGTGGATCAAGGCAAACAGAGTTTAAGTGACTTGCCCAGGGTCACACAGCTGCTGAGTGTCTGAGGCCAGATTTGAGCTCAGATCTTCCTGACCCCAGGACCAGTGCTCTATCCACTGAGCCATCTAATATGTCTGGCAGCTAGGCACCTAATAAGTGTTTGTTTCCTCCCTTCCTTTCCACTTTAATTCTGTGATATATAATTCTGTGACCTCAGTTTTTCTAATATAATAACCCGAAAACTGAGAACAAAATCAGAGCCTTTAGAAAGGAGGGATTCAAAAATGATGGCCATTGGGTTGGCATCTGTAATGGTAATAGTAATTTGAAGATCTTCCCTGCCCCTTAATAAGCCTAAGGGAATTTGAAGACCTTCCCTACTTTGAAAATATCCTCTGCCCCCTAATAGGTTGAATGCAATCACTTGGAGCCTGTGGTGGAAGGAGTTTGCTGAAGGTTGTAGCAGAGCCTACCGGAAGCTGGGAGTCCAAGCAGCTACTTGGGAGGAGAGGACGCATCTGAGGGAGACAGTTAGACTTGTAAGTAAAGCTAGGCTTGTGTTGGTTTGTGGGAAGGCTAAAGGATACTGCGGCTCTCTTTGCTACTGTAGCTTATTAACTTTTTTGCTACTATGATGGAATCGCCTTACTGGTTTTGGGATTCAGTTTTCTGGTGTCTGAATAAATGTTTTGCTTCTGCTTATCTATGGAGAGTCTGTTATACTTTGCAATCGAGCACTATACCGATATATTTATAGTGACTGTTGGCACTGTGAATATTGCATTGGCACTACAGCATCTGAAACAGCCCTTCTCTGTATGGGACTGCACTGCCATCTTTTCTTGTACCACTGGTACAAGTCATATTTCCCCTGAATACTTTCAAAAAACACCTGCTCCAGACAAGTGGGAGACACAAGCACCACTTTCTTCCCCTCAGTCTCAGGGGCAATAATCCTTTGTATCTTCTGGGGGAAGAAGAAGGAGTAATAGCTAACACATCCAGTATACCCAGTTCTCAGTTATTCTGGACCCAATTAGAGGATAATGTAGGTCTGTGCCTCTCCCTAAGTTCCTATCTGCTGGCTATCTTTTTCCTTTATTTCATTTTTGTTAACATCGTGATTTGAACGTGAGCAAAAGAAACCCAAGGAGCCCTTCTCTGTCGGCTCATGTCAGCTCCATGTCTGGCAAAATCTATGGTAGGGGAGAACATTGCAGAGTCCAGGGGAAAATGAAGTCTTGTATTATCTATGGATATTATCTGGGGCTTTTTGTTACAGTTACTTTGCAACTTGTCAGTTCTGATCCATCTGAAATAGATTACAGATGGTACATTGTCCACACAAGTTATCAGTTACACTCACATCCGTGTCCGTTCCTAAAAATATATGTAGTCACAGAACCCCATACGTGAACAAACGACTGAGATTTACACACAGACATCTGCAACTTTTTAAGAAAGCTTCATCCTTTTCATCAAATTTTTCTCCTGACTCTTGGAGAAATTCACAAGTTGGAGCCAGTACTAGTGCTATCAAAATATATTTTTAAGCCTATTGTGTTGTTTTGACAAACTAAACGATTAATTAACAGCTATCTATCAAACATCTCTGCTTACAGCTTAGAGTGAGAGAAACCCACAGACCGCCATCAATGTTCTTTCGTCACCATTACTGCCGAAGAATAGTGTCTAATTAATTATAATTGATCACAAAGATTAGATTCAAATTCCACTACACAATGCAGCCAAAGCCGAAACAGAGGAAATAAATCAGAACACTAGGCTCTAATACATAATGAAACCACAAGCTTCTAAGATAAACAGGTTTGTTCTAATCATAGGGGTTTTTTTTGGTTTGGGTTTGTTTTTTGGGTTTTTTTGGTTGGGCTTTTTTTTCTTTTTAATTCAAGGAGTACTTGGAAGCAGTATGTCTTTGGAGAGAAGCTGTCAGCAGGAGCACAGTGTGTGTGTGTGTGTGTGTGTGTGTGTGTGTGTGTGTGTGTGTGTGT
>NW_027187347.1:16608664-16679610 GCF_028583685.1 Petaurus breviceps papuanus
TGTGTGTGTGTGTGTGTGTGTGTGTGTGTGTGTGTGTGTGTGTGTGTACCTACGTGGGTATACATGTGCTGGGGATGGGAGAATACAGGGCAAAGCTTAAACTAGTATAGAGAGTGAATGGGGCCTTGCTCCAGGGTGCAGAACATTAAAAGCACTGACAGATGATCTTTGAATCATTTAGATTTAGACCTAGAATGGACCTTGGAGGTTATCGTGTCCAATCCCCACATTTACAGATGAGGAAACTCAGGCCCTCATTTCAAAAATAATTTGACTTCCCCAAGGTCACACAAGTAAAGTCAGAGCCAAGATTCAAACCCAGGTCTTCTGACTCCAAATATCACTTCCAAATATATCATGCAGTCTCTGAGGCATAGAAACATGAAAAAAAAAAAAAACCTCAGTTGTCATTCAATAATTTCTCGCTCTTTGTAACCTATTTGGGATTTTCTTGGCAAAGATACTGAAGTGGTTTGCTATTTCTGTTTTTGACCATTTTGCAGATGAGGAAATGAGGCCAACAGGGTTAAGTGACTTGCTGAGAGTCACACAACTATTAAATGTGTAAGGCCAGATTTGAACTCATGAAGATGAGCTTTCCTGATTCCAAGCTCAGTGCTTTGTCTACTGTGCCACCTAGCACTTACCAAAAATATAGTCTAAATTGAAAGCAACTTAATGATGGCCTGAGATGAATTCATCTCTTCTCCTCAACCCTTCTCCCAACTTTTCCCACCTCCTGTTCCCCCTCTTTCAGTTGAGGGCAAACTTTGTATCAATTGACCTAGGGAGAGTTTACAGCACTTACCCCAAAGGCAGAAATGCCTAGCTATGACTGAAGCAAGGGAGAAAAGGTCTTGGTTAAAATCAAAGTTATAGGCCTATCCTCTATACAACCATGACAGTACGAGCCCTATTGAGAAGATTTGGTTGGTTCAATTCACCCCCTCCCATCATCATGCCCCTACAGTGAAAGGAGAGCTAGAATAAATCTCACAACTAAAGGGGATATTTTTTAAAACCCATGGTTAATTTGACCAAGTGAAACTTCAGGCTGTATTTGATTCTGTCACAACCATATAAACATAACTATAGCACACGGGTTTAATTACAAGTTGAGTAAATATATTCTGCCAGCCTCTGGCGCTTTATATTAATGAGAATATCTAACTTCATTCCATTCAGATGGCTCACTCAATTCTTAACATTTAGGGAAAATTTTAAAGGCATTCACTCAAAACAGCTTAGCTATCAGAGATAACATATTCCCATTTGTCCTCCAGTGACTCTGCAAATGCAGGCAGAGCTATGGTCCAAGCAATATGGTCTACAGTGAGGGCATTTCATAGAATAACAGAATACTGGAGCTTGAAAGGACTTCCAGATCCCCTTTCACTCTTCAGATAAAGAAACTGAGACGCACAGAGGGAAAGTGACTTGTACAAATTCACAAGGTAAGTCAGTGGTAGCATCCATATTTCTTGAATGAAGACCTTTCCAGTCTTCTGCCACCTTACTCCCCATTACCTTGCTCTCCCTCAAAAGACACCCTAAGTCTCAGCTCTTTGTATTTTTATTTCCTGACCTCCAATGCCTTTAATTTTCTCCCTCCTAATCTGTCTCCCAGCTTCCCTGGCTTCCTTCAAGTCCCAACTAAAATGCTACCTTCTATAATAAGCCTTTCCCAATCCCCCTTAATTCTAGCACCTTCCCTCTGAGATTATCTCTGATTTATCAGAGGGTAGTAAGTTTTATACTATTAAAACTTATTTAAGCTATTAAAGCTTAAAACTGCACTAAGATTTGGGGGCACTAAGATATATACTTTGTGTTTTTATAGTTGTTTGCATATTGTGTCCCTCATTAGACCAGGAGCTCCTTTCAGCCAGAGGCACCTTCTTACCTCTCCTTAGATCCCCAGCACTTAGTACAGGGACTGATAGGGAGCATTAACACATGTGTGGTGCCTTGACTTGGCTTGAAGGCAGTGTGTCCCATAATACTACTACACTTCCTCTACTGCTATAACCCTTGAATTTCTCTTAGAGGCAAGGAAGTAATACTTACTCTGGGGTTTTTCAATAGTGGGCTGATAGTTTTGCAATGCTGTTTTTTGTTTGTTTGTTTCCTCTAAAACAATTTGTTGGAAAGGCAGGGTCCAGGGAGTTTAAGATGGAGGGGAAAGCAGCTTTGAAAAACTTTACATGATCTTAGGGGCTTGAGAAGAAAAGGAAGAGATTACCTTCTTGTGTACTGATAATAACTATGCAAATCAGGATAAAAATGGACCTGAAGAACAATAAAGGAGGGCTAGCAATGCAGTGGGTAGAGTCAGGAAGACATCTTCCTGAGTTCAAATCCAGCCTCAGACACTTAGTAGGCAGACAACAGAAGCTGGTTAAGTCACTTAACCCTGATGCCTCAGTCTCTTCATCTGTTAAAAAAAAAATGAGCTGGAAAAGGAAATGGCAAACCACTCTAGTATCTTTGCCAAGAAAATCTCAAACTGAGTAATGAAGAATCAGCACAACTGAAAATGACTGAACAATAACAAAAATGTGTACAATGCACAAAACACTGATCTTAGACTGATGACTGATTTACTCTTACTCACTGCTGAAATGAAGAGGAGGCAGGGAAAAGTGTGATAGGGGCATTTTGTAACAAAGTCAAGGGAAGGAGAATACTTATCTAGCTTTATTGAGATATGTATTCCTTCTCTTTCAGCCCCAAGGTCAAAACATACCCTGTACCAGCAGATGTGTGCCTTTTGACAAGTTTGCCAGTGTGCATACTGATGTATATAGCCACTGGGGGAAAAATACGCCACAGTTAATCAACTATTAATAGAGACTTCATCGATTCAGAGGAACTACAAGGAAGGCTGAGCTAAATTATAGGTTGTTTTGGTTTTTGTTTTGTTTTTAGAGAAAAGCAGTTTAGCTACTTTCAACTACCTGTATTAATTGAAAGGAGACTCACAAGTGCTACCTAGTAGAGTTTCTGTTTTAATGGGGAAATATGAATGATTCGTAATCATTGCATCATAACACCAAGCTAAGCAGTTCTGCCCTCTACATTGTTATTCATTGTTTATATGGTTTTTCTAAGTGTGCTTGAAAAAACTTGTTCCTCTTAAGTAATTAAAACATTCCTCTTATAATGCTATCCAAATAATTCATTTGCTTAAAAAATACTTTCTTCTCTCATTCACAGTGCAAAAGTAATTTTAACCACTCTCCCAGTGATCATAAATTCCTAATTTTAAAAAATGCATTAAGCACCTATGTTTAAAACACTATATGGCGTACTATAAAGGAACAGATTGGTTAAATGGAGATGTATTTGTGTAAGGAAATCCAGGAACTAGAATGGAGAAAGCATTGAGTAGAGTATGTAGGTAAAGACCAGTGAGAGGAAGCTTGGAGGAATTGGGGGTGGACTTTGTGGGGTGCAGGGGTGGAGAGGGGAACCAGGCAAGGAACCAGGGGAGGCAAAGAGAATGAAGTAGAATGTTGCATATTGCTTTCTGAAAGGATAGTTCTGGTAGTTGGTTTGGCTTAACTGTCCTTTGTTGAAATGGAGGATTCAATGAGGAAGAGGTATGTAAGATATAGGATAAGACTGATGCCTTTTAAGGCAAAAGTCATGAATATTTTTTTAAAGATTAATAGAAGAATAAACAGAAGCAATATTGCCTTTGGAGTATACTACAGACCCCCTAGGCAGAAGCAGGAAATAGATGAGGAGTTTGGAAAATAGGTCACAAGCCTGGCATTTCAATATAAACCCAATTTCTCTGTGTGTGTGTGTGTCTCTCTCTGTCTCTGTTTCTCTCTGTCTCTGTCTCTGTCTCTCTCTGTCTCTCTCTCTCTGTCTCTCTCTCTCTCTATCTCACTCTGTCTCTCTCTCTCTCTCTCACTGTCTCTGTCTCTCTCTCTCCCTCTTCCTCTCTCTCTTTTTCTCTCTCTCTTTCTCTCCTCTTTTTCTCTGTATGTATTCTATATATATATGTATATACATATATTTATATTTATCTCCCTCTCTGTTTCTGTTTCTATCTATCTCTGTTTCTCTTTCTCTGTCTCTCTCTGTATATATGTATATATATATATATATATACATATACATATATTTATGTTTGTCTCACTCTCTGTTTCTCTCTCTGTGTCTCTGTCTCTCTCTGTCTCTTTCTCTGTCTCTGTCTGTCTCACTCTTTCTCTCTCTCTCAATCTCTCTCTCTCTCTCTCTCTCTCTCTCTCTCTCTCTCTCTCTCTCTCTCTCTCTCTCTCTCCAAAGCAGAACAGCTAACAGTTTCTTGACTTGCTTTAATGAAAATTTCATCCTTTAAAAAATGAAAGTTATTAACAAAGGGAAATTTTGTTCTGGATCTGATTCACACCCACAAGGAGAAACTGATTTACAGGGGATGGAAATGACCAGAACCATAGGGAGAAGTGATGACTCCATCTTGGAATTTGTGATAGAAGAGGGAGACCAGGCATGATCTGACATGTACCCTAGATCTTAGGAGAGCAGATTTCAAACAGTTCAAAGAAAGCATAGGTAGTATCCCACAGGCAAAAATTCAACAGAGCAAGTCAGTCTCTGAGGGATGAGAAGTTTTCAAAAATTAATTCTGAAGACACAAAGAGAAGCAGTTCCAATGAAGAGAAAAAGGGAGAATTGTCTACAGAGACTGATGTGGCTGCATGGGGAAATCATCAACTAATTTAACATTTTTTTTTAAAAGAAAACATGTAGAGAAGGTCCAGGAAGAGCAGATAATAGAAGCTGAATACAAAAATGTGGCATGGTCCTTTAAGAATAATGTCAAGATAGGGCGGCCAGGTAGCACAGCGAGTAAGAGCACCGGCTCCAGTGTTGAGAACACCTGGAGATCGAATCCCGGGCTCAGACACTTAGCACCCACCCAGTAACACCTGGCCGTGTAACCTTGAGCAAGTTACTTAACCCCAATTGCTTAGGGGCGGCCAGGTGGCTCAGCGAGTAAGAGCACCGGCCCCAGTGTCAGGATGACCTGGATCAAATCTGGGCTCAGATACTCAGCACCACACCCAGAGATAATAACTGGCCATGTAACCTTGAGCAAGTTACTTAACCCCAATTGCTTAAAAAAAAAAAAAAAGAATAATGTCAAGAGTGCAGAAACTCAGAAGGAGCTGAGGCTGGAAAGGAAGGTGAAGGGCTATAAAAAGGATGGGATTTTTTTTTAAAAAGCTCCAGTGGAGAAAGAAGGAGGATCAAAGAAGGGTTAGGATGACTACTCAGCATAGATGGGAGGATAGTTAATGACAATGGACTCTTCTTTAGCTTCTAGTTTCTCTATGAAAGAGTACAAACCTTAGACTAGAAAATACAGAAAAATAATAGTAAATAATGAGTAGAGACCCGAGATGAGGAGGGAGATATTAAAAGAGAACTCATCTGCCTTTCATAAGCTCAGGTCACAGCCTTGGGTGAACCACGCTCTAGGACATGAATAATAGTAATAATCACATACTAGGGCAGCTAGGCAGTGCGGGGGAAGAATCTCAGGGCCTGGAGTCAGGAAGATCTGAATTCAAATCTAACAGACATTTACTAGCCATGTTGTCCTGGGCAAGTTGCTGACCCTCTGTTTGCCTCAGTTTCCTCATCTACAAAATGGCGATAATAATAGCACCTGCCTCCCATGGTTGTTATGAGAATCAAATGAGTTAATGATTTTAAAGAGCTTAATGTAGTACCTGGCACTTTGTAAGTACCATTATTATCATTGTTGTTATTGTCGTTTTACAGGGTATCCCAAAAGTCTTGTTGCAGTTTTAAGTTTTCATCACTTCAGAATTATAAGTGCTATGAACTTACAAAAACAGAGTTTGAAAATCTAGTTATTTACATTGAACCTCCAAATAGAGTCACAAAGAGTTGGACATGACCCAAAAAAGAATCAAACAACAGTATATATTTCCTCCTGTGTCGTTCATGACAAGTCTGGTAGATACAATTGTTGAACCATTCTATCGATTTTTGAAAAGCTATTGAGAACTAGAGGAACCACAGGATTGTCCCAATATTCCCAAATTTGTTCCAATTTTATGAAAAGGGAAGAGAACGAATACTATGAAACAGTGAGTTCAAGAAATTATGACATATATTACAAAAGGTACAATTAGTGAATTTCTAGAAAAAGAAGCAATGACTACAAAGAGCCAACATGGCTTCCTCAAGAATGGCTTATGCTTATCTAACTTTATCTTCTTTTTTGGACGTGATTTTCAGACTGATGAATCAAGGGAATCTGGTAGATATGTCAGTCAGTCAGCAAGGATTTATCGAGTGCTTTCAATGTGTCAGGCACTGACTAAGCAAGGTCCTGAAGATACAAAGAAAGACAAAATGTGGTCTGAAGCAGGAGGTGACATCACCTATGAAGTCTAGAGCCAGGCTAAGGAGTCTAAAGTACTATACTAAAGTTGGAAGAAGGAAGATACTAAGCAAATTTAGTCTCATCCCACCAGGGATTGTGGAAATGGAGGGTTTCTTATTTCACCCTTTCCTACTAATGGGAGACTTCCAGAAATCTTTACAACGGCAGTGTGGTCCACTGTTGAGGTTTCTGTGCCCTGGATTTTGGCCTTTGGATACAACAGCTCTCACCTACTTCATCCCTTCTGGGACAAGAAAGAGAACTCTGTGGTCCTGAGAGCTCCATTGTACTTACTGCAGAGACAACACTGAGCAGGATGAAGTCTCACTTTTCCTGCTGACCAAATGGACAAGCTGGACAGTAGCAAGTCAGACCTCCAAAGTGAGCAGCTTTTATTTCAGCCTACAAGTAATAGGGAACCACTGGAACTCACTTATCAAGTAGTGGGAAATGGTCAGATCTACCTGCCTACCTACTCTTTTAAAAATCCATCATGGCAGCTGAGGAAATGAACATGATTCTGGCAGATATATAAAGACAGATTGGAGGAAGTGGAGAACACTTAAGAGGTGATTAAAAGGGGCTAGACAAGAGGTGATGAGGGCCTGCATTAGGATAGTAGCTATGTAGTTTGCAAGGAGGAGATGGGTACAAAAGAACATGAGAGACATCATGGTGTAATGAATATTGTTGTACTTGGGGTCAGGAAGCCTTGGGCTTGAATCCTGTGTCAGACACTTACCAACTGTGTGACCTTGGACAAGTCATCTACCCTCTCTCAGCCTCAGTTTCTTCATCTGTAAAATGGGCAGTCAATAACCTCTAAGGTCCTTTTCCAAATCTAAATTTATGATCCTATGTAGAGGTAGAATCAATAGGACTTTGCAACTAATTGAATGTGGAAGCTAAGGAAGAGGAAAGAGTCAAGGGTGACGCAGAGGTTTTTAGACTGGGTGATGGGGACCACGTTGAAGTCAATATTAATGAGGTTTTACTGCAATAATTAACCTTATTATTTGGTCCATGGGTCAAAGCTCTGACTAGCATAAACCTGTAAAAGTTACACATGCATTTATATGGAGGAAGGAGGAACTGTCTTCCCCACTGCAGGTGTTCAAGAGGGCTTTCATTCCTTCCCTGTATCAGAGAACATGATTTAGACTCATAAATTTGCATCTAGCATCCATACACATCTTCAGAAACAATTTCCTTTAAAAAAGGATTTACTTCTAAGTACCTTAACAGCATTTACTGAGCCCCCTCTGTAGACCAAGTGTCTGAATTACATTTGGGAATTCAACAATTAATTGTAGCTTATTCTGAGCATGAAACAAGCTCAATTCTTCCCTGCATGTGGAGAAACAGAGCTAATTCTCTCTTTTGTGTCTCATGTAAAACTGAGCATTGAGGATAATGAGCTGAACACCTTTCAAACACCTTACCCAGCTTCCCCTTATATATTTTGCAAGAATTGAGAAAAACCCAACAGGGGCCTAGGAGGCAAAGAAGTATAATACAGAAGATTCCCAGCATCAATGCTCTTTCTAAACATATCTTCAATACCCTCTAGTCAGTTTATATGTAATAGAGTCTTGGATCTTCTAGCTCTGTGAACCTCTGTTTTATTTAGGCATATTACAGATAGTGGAAATGAGCCAATTCCAACACTCCCCTCCCATATTTGCACTGGTCAGTTTCTTGCTTTGAGAAGGATTAAGCAAAATTAGTGTTCATTGACTTAGGGAAATAAGCTCTTCCCTAACTGCCCAAATCATCATTACTACCAGTGATAACACAGAACTCCAATGAGTCTCCCACTCAGCTTGAACTAAGAGGTCGGGTTGGTATCTGACTCATTCTGAGCAATAGTGGGACTTATTGATTCTTGTCTCAATAGTGGAATGGCATAGTACGGAGGTAAACCAAATGGCCTGAAGGAAGAAGGAGAAGGGGACAGGGTGTCCAAGGAAGAGGTGTGCCACCAAAGACTCCAAGTCCAGAATGACTGCAAGGTCAAAAAATGTTCTGAAGGGAGAAAATAAAATAACCTAGGCAGGGTGGGGGTAGGCAAGCCTATACTACACTGAGAAGAGAAATAAGAAAATAACTCATTTGTATAAGGAGTAAGTGACATCACGTTTTAGAATCAACATGGAACTTAAAGACAGGAAGACCTCTATTCACCTCCTGCTTCTGTTACCAGTGTTGGGACCAGGAAGCCAGACTGGAGAGAGTTAAGAAGAGAATAAAAGGAGAGGAAGTGGAGTCACCCAATGTAGATGGCCTTTCCAAGGAGTTTAGCCATGAGGAAGGAAGGAAACAAGCATTTATTAAGTACCTACTGCCTGCTAGGTACTTTGTTAAGTGTTTATGAATGTTATCTCATTTGATCTTTACAAACATCCTAGGAGGTAGGTCTTATTATCTCCAATTTACCTCTGAGAAAACTATAACAGACAAAGGTTCAGTGACTTTCCCACAGTCACATAGATAATAAGTGTCTCAGGCTAGATTTGAATTCAAGTTTTCCTAATTCCAAACCCAACATTCTATTCACTCTGCCACCTAAAGGGAGGAAAGATATGGAATGGATAGAAAAAATCAAGTAAGGGACAAAGATCAGAGTGACCTGAGTATTGAAGAAAAATATGAAGCTGTAAAAAAAGAGACCTGAGAAGGAGAAGTTGGGCAGCGAGAAAACTGAAAAAGAAAAAACTATCAAGAGGGAAGTAAGGGGAGGGGGAAGTGGAATATCAGGATCAAATGCTACAAAGAAGTTGAGGAAGATGGAAACTGAGGAAATGCCACTGGATTTTAAAATTAAGAGGTTATTGGTGACTTTCAAGAGAAAAGTTTTTAAAAATTCTGATGATTACTCACATAATATATGTAAAGCCTTAGGCTCAGTGCCTGGCACATATTCAGTACCATATAAATTATTGTTAGCTGTTATGATGGAACCCAGCAAGCAGGCAAGTGAGAAGTGAGTTGGCTTTAGGAAAGTGAAGGTAGCCAGTGTGGATGATTCTTTCTAAACTTTTATCAGCAAAACTAAGAAAGCAAACATTTGAGAAGCACTTATACTAGGCAAGGACAGAAAATACAAATAGAAGCAAAAAAAAAAAAAAGGCAGTCCTTGCCTTGAGGAGCTTATATTCTCTTGGAGGAAAACACCCCTCTAAGGGAGAAGAAAAAGCAGAAAGGGGAAAAAAAAGCACCAAGTACCCTGAGCTGGGGGGGGGGTTGATTTTGAAGGGCCAAGGACGTCAGGAGCAGGAACAGGGTGGGAATAAAGGTGGGTCAGCCTGAGCCCCCGCCACAAAATGGAGGTTCCAGGAAGAGCTCACCAATGAGAGAAAGGAGTTGGGCCTTGTGGAGGGATGTTCCAGTGAGAGCAGGCCATAGACCTGCTGGATGTTTCAGGGTGGGGGAGGCCTTGGGCACAGAGGGAAATTCCAGAATGAGGCAGAAACATGATTTTGAAGTCCAGAGAAAGTCAGGCATGAAGTCAGGAAGGAGGGATATATTGATAAAATTTGTAATAGGCATCAGGGTCAAGGCAAGTATGTGTGTGTGTCTGTGTATGTGTGTCTCTGTGTCTGTGTGTGTGTGTGTATAGACAAAAGGAGATAATGGAGATGAAGAGTTTGAAGAAGAGAGAAGGGAGGAAATGATCCAGAGAGAAGGGGCCTGGAGGAAATGACCTCGAAAATTTCTTCTAGCTCCAAAATGAGGACTCTGAGTATAACCAACAGAGGAAAAGTAATGGAATCCTTGACAAAGAAGCAGGCACTCTTTAAGACTAGAAGAAAAGAAGGGCAGCTAGCTGGTATAGTAGATCAAGCACCAGCCCTAGAATCAGAAAACACGGAGTTCAAATCTGTCCTCAGATACTTACTAGCTATGACCCTGGGCAAGTCACTTAACCCCAACTGCTACAAAAAAAAGACTAGAGGGGAAAAGGACAAGAGAAGACAGTACAAATTTTGAAGAGTGGTGGAAGGGAGATAAAAGGGAACTGATGTCATATGTCATAAAAAGGGAACCAAAGTCATTGGAGGGGGGAAGCAGATAAGGAATAGTGTGGGAATTTAAAGAAAGAGAAGGTTTGAAGTAGCTGCTGGATTTAGTTTTATTTTTTAACAGATACCTTAGAAAGATCGCAAGTTTCTTTTCAACAGCATCAAGAGAGCTATGGACATCATCTAAAGGTTGAGGAAATCAAAACATTTCATCCTTATCTTTCTGTCACTGAAAGGAGTTCATGTTGTCTTTTTAACCTTTATAAGCTTGAGTCCAAAAAAGCTGCTTCATTCTTGTCATAATCAGCCCTGGGTGTTTCTTATTAATACACACACACACACACACACACACAGAGCTCCATAATCTAACTTCCAATTCCATATAATTCCATGACTGATATATTCTGGTTGAACTTGAGGGTCAGTGGTCAGTGCTTGCTAGTACTTATTCCTCATTCCTCTCTACCCCTTGCCCATTCTGCTATGGAACAAACACCAAAATAAATCAAAATTCACAAAATTTTAACATCTAAGGAGAAAAAAATTAAAGAATCATTTTTTAGCTCAAAATGGTGTTTCAGCAAAAAGCTCATGGGAATTTTTGAAGAGGCTGGCTCAAGCCCCATGAAGGACATAAGCCTCTCTTTTGCAATTATCTGCCAGCTTCTTCTGACACATCCAGGGACACAATCCATATACCACTTATATCAAATTCATTTCAGCCCACTTTTTTATTAACAGTTTATTATTCCCTTTTCAATCTCAAATTTCTGATGACACAGATGTAGCTTCCAAGGCGATCCCTCAGCTAATAGGCTCAGGGTAGATTGCCCTCCTATCACTCTCGTTCACAGTAGTATTCGTACCTCATTTCACTCTTATGACCTATAGCCCTTGCCATAAGTCCTTCAAGACTTAGATTGGTGTTGAGATTCCACAAAGCAGTGGTTATCAAAAGTTTCCATCATCTGTCCTACTTAGAGGATTCTTGTGGTCCCATATTCATCATCTCTGAGGTCATGGAAGTCAGTTCTTCAAAAAATAAGCTTAATCAGACAGATCATATCCATGCAAACAAAATAAGACTCAAAAGAGAGTTCTGAAAAGGTAAAGACCCCTACCAATAAGCAAAATTTTCTATTAAGCATTAGTCATAGTCTAAGACTAAGCAGGACTCTCAGCAGTTGTCATCTTCAGCATCACCACCATCATCACCACCATCACCATCATCATCATCCCCGATAGTTCTTCACAATTCTGTATAGCTTTCAGTGGGCAGCATCAGAGACAATTCTCAGGCACAGCCCAGACCTCCAATGGAGGAGAAGCTTTCTCTGTTATTGGAGTCTGCCCTCATAGGATAATAAATTTAGAGTTATAAAGGACCTTAACAGCCATCAAGGCCAGCACCCTCATTTTACAGGTGGGGAAACTAAGGCACACAGCCGCTAAATGACTTGCTCACCATCACATAGTAAGTGTCTGATGAAGGATTTGAATTCAAGTTTTCCTAATCAGGAGTTCACTACTCTATTCACTACCCTTTGCAATTACCCCCACTAGGTAAATTAATAATCAAACAACCAACAAGCATTTGTTAAATGCCTACTAAGTTTCAATTGTGGGTGGGGTGGGGAGGGGCCATTTCCAGTAGTCCTGATCTATATCTTTCCACTGGACCCACATGGCTCCGGAGGAGAAAGTGAGGCTGCTGACTTTATCCTGTACATATAGTATTTGTCCATAGCTGGTCGCATCCGTGTCCTTGAGAGCAGAGACTGCTTTTGCCTTTCTCTGTGTCCTAGGTGCTTAGCACAACACCAAGCACATAGTAGGCACTTAATAAAAATGTTTGCTATTTCCACTTGCTACTTCTCCTCCTGACCTTTGACCTCACAAAGGCTTGTCCGAGAATTTCTCCATTCCTGAGAGAATCACCAACACCCAGTTCACATATGATTACTACAAATCTCATTGTCTTTTCTCCCACAGACCTCAGAGAGGGGTGTCCCCTGAACATGTGACATCATTTATTTTCCAGTTTTCCTGCTTATTATGAACATCATGATCATGAACAAACACAACCATTTCAATATACAAAGAAAAACAAAAGATGGATCATGAAAGACACTTGTTTTTAAGTGTATATTAAACAATGCAGTCATAACAAAATTGTCTTACTTACATACCCTTTACAATTTTCATCTATTTTCTTTTGTGTCAGTTTTTAGTATTTCCTTGATCTATTTGTCTTCTCACTCCTTCAAGAGCTGACACATCACTCCAACGTCTCTCTTAAGTCCCATAGGATCTTATGAAGGAAACTGAATGATTATTCAAATCACCTAGGTCCTGACCAACCATACCTAAGTGGAAAGGGGTATGTGACATATCATTTTTGGGAGGTTGGGGATAAAAGAAAAAAATGAAAACTTATACTGGAAATACCTTTCCAGACTTCTTATACCTTACTCACCATCACATCTTCCTCAATTCACTGACACCAGTCTCCTTACTGTTTCACAAACCAAACAGTCCATCTCCTGCCCCTGGCATTTTCTCTGGCTGTCCTTCATGCCTGGAATACTCTCTCTCCTCCTCTCCACCTACAGACTTCCCTGGCTTCTTTTAAGTCCCAACTAAAATTCTGTATTTTACAGTAAGATTTTCCTAACCCCTCTTAATTCTATTGCCTTCTCTCTTTCAATTATTTTCTATTTACCCTGTATATAGCTTGCTTTTTATATATTTGTTGCTTTTTATATTTGTTATTAGATTGTAAGCTCCTTGAAGGCAGGAGCTAGGTTTTTGACTCTTTTTTACCCCCAGGGCTTAACACGGTGCCTGGCACATAGTAGGTATTTAATAAATGTTTTTGGTTGATTGATATTTTCTGGAGTTCCTATAGTTATCAAGTGAGATAATATGTAAAAGCGCTTTGGAAATATAAAGCACTGTATGAATGAAAGCTATTAAGAAGATGCATTATAAATCACGAAGCATTGACAATAATAATAAACACCATCTATATTATTAATAATATATAATTGTTAATACTATATTCTAATCTTTATTAATAAGTATTCATAGTTAATGATGGCATATTAATAATGTTTTATCTAGATAAGTGATTTCATTGGTATGAGGAATTCCTTGTGAGAAAGTACTCTCCATCAATACAAATTGACATCTTCTTTTTAGTTTATTGTCGTAGAGAGAGTTGTGTGGGGCACTGAGAGGTCTTGACTTTTCTGGAATCACACACCCATTGTATGTCAAAGTTCACACTTTAACCTAGGTCTTCCTGCATCTACAGTCTGCTCTCTATGCCCTATGCTGCCACATTATGGTTATTTGAGATTTATATACTAACTAGTTCCATGAATAATTGGATGTTATTGATTAGAATGAAAGAAAAACAAATGGAGAGCTAGGGTCAAGGATAATAGGGTAAAGGCAGGGAAGATAATGTAGGAAAGGGTTAAAAATCAATGAAGAAGAGTAAAGGGAAAATGATGTTGCAAGTAATCAAATGAGCCATCTGTCACTGTTCCATAGTGTCACTAGTCCATACTTCCAGATTTATCCATTCACAATTGCTGTCTCTCAGAGTAAAGCTAGGAGGTTGGAGTCATCTGACCCTTAGAGAGGAGGAGGTTTGAAACATACCTCCATTGCTTAATACCTGTGTAACCCTTGGCAAGTCACTTAGCCTCCTTGGGCCTCAGTTTCCTCATCTATTAAAAAATAGATTACTGGAATAGGATAATCTTTCATTTCTCTTCTAGCTCTAAATCAATTTTCCTATGACCCAATAGTATAGGAGGACTGAACTCCTTCCATCTGTGCACTATGGTCTCATTACCCCACCACCGTAGGTGTGGCTTACTCTCCATGACCCCATATCCCAGATCACCTGTCAGATCTACAGCAATTTCATCGGCCTAATCTTCTACCCTACAACCCTCAGATTCTGTGACCTTGTTGCTATAAGTGTTACAGCCCACACAGTGAGAATTACTGCCATATGTTAACAGCCCTAACATTTCCTGCAAAATTCTCATTCTACAACATCATCCCATTCTCCACAACATCCCCCCTGGGATGGGAAGAGCTAACAGCTCCTGATGGCATGCCCTACATAGGTTTCGAAAAAAAGAAAAGAAAAAACAAAACAATGAACTCCCCACGACTAGAAGAGAGAAGCCCATGGTTAAATAATATAGGTACATGATGTCTCTTGAGGAGGTTTGGCCCCACTAATCCCTCTGGAAATTTCATCTGTGTATATTGTCTTCACCTCATTAGCGCTTCAGTTCACTTATTAAATATTGAAGACATCAAATGGTTCTCTTTGGTGTTGAGGGGCTGGGTTCTTGTTCTTGGAGTGTGATGTCGTGTATCCTCCTGAGAAAGTCCGGCCAGCCATGCTAATTGCTAAAAGATTCTTCACACGTTCTTTCTTCATCAGCCCAGGAAAGCAGCCTCCTTGGTAGTATCAGTGGGATGAAGGTTGGTTGCTAGGAGTCTCAATGATAATAGCAATTAATTGTTCACACCATAAAAAGGACATTTAATGAGAGACCCAGGAATACAACCCATTCCTTTGACCTACTGCACAGTCTATACAGCTAAACTAGTTAGGGAAGAAATGTGAGAATCACAGAATTTTAACTGGTTACCTAGTCCATCATTTTGTCTTTAGGGAAGACCAAGTCCCAATTCATAGAAGTATACAACTAGAAATTATTTTGTCTGTGGGTGGCCAGCTCATGACCCATGGCCCACAATAATGGACTACAAAGATGTTATTTATGACTAATAGAGAGACATTCCTAACAAAAAGCTATGGCAAATATCTATGCATTTTTAGGAGTACATAGATATTTGAAAAAATATTGAGAGATAGCTTCCAATATTGCTGAAGGAAGGGGCACATCTTTATGGTATGATGGCTTTGTTTTCCATGCTGGTTCTGCTGGGTTATTGCCCAAGCCTGCCTTTTTATGTCTTTATGTCATAGACTTTTGCTGTTGTGAAATTCACATCAAATGGTCCTATTGACATGGGCACAAAAATCATATTGAACATATATATAATATACATATATAATTACTGTATGTTACATATCATACATATTTTATCATCTAGAGATAGAAATAGATAGTAAATAAATACATGCTAGATACTAGTTATTTATGGCATATTAATTTATATTAACATTTTTGCTAAGGCTTAAGTCTTTTGAAAATATTCATAGATTCTATTCTTTCTCCTTCCTGTTACGTTTAGCATAATTAATTGAGTTTAAGATGTTAGAAGTTATATTTTTGGTTCCATGTTGGCATTTCCCATACAACATGTAAAATTGGAAATTTTGCACAAATTAAAACCTAATCTTTAGAGTCATTAGACCAGTGACCTACCAATACTTTTTCTGATTTTCACTAGACTGCTCCAAAGTTGTAACTAATGAGCCTTGTTCAAGAACAAGAAGCACACAACCCCCTTCATACAATGAATATGGCAAATTCAGTTGAGCTTTGAAATGTGAAAGCTCAGGAAGAGACCTCAGGATTTAAGACACAAAGCTCTGTGGGGAGAGAGATTCTGGACTCCTGCCCTCCAGGGAAAAGATGAAGATCCTGAGATATACAAGTTCTCTTATTAAGAAACTAGCTAGGTCAAGAAACAAGGGGGTGGGGAGGTGTGGCTAGGTGAAGTGCTAGGTGGAGGCTAGGTGGTCCAGTTAATAGCACTGGCCCTGGAGTCAGGAGGACTTGAGTTCAAATCCAGCCTCTGACACTTAACACTTACTAGCTGTGTGACCTTCGGCAAGTCCCTTATCCTCAATTGCCCTGCCATCCCCCCTCCAAAAAGCAAAAAAAAAAAAGAAGAAAGAAATTATTAAGGAAAACTGCCCTAATTTTCTAGAGCCAGAGGGGAAAACAGATACTGAAAGAATCCACCCATCACCTCCTGAAAGAGATCTGAAAAGGAAAATTCCCAGGAATATTGTAGCCAAATTTCAGAGTTCCCAGGCCAAGGAGAAAGCTGTGGAAATGCAGATGTTACCAAGTGAGAAGCCATGAGGTTGTGATCATAGAATGTCTTTCTGTAGGAAAGAAGGTTAAATGCATAGAAGAGGGAACTGATGATCTTGTTGTGATGTTCTATGCTTTCCTCCAATCACATCAGGTATATTAGGTCTAGTTCTGGGTGCCAATATTGGAAAGATGTTGAAAAACTGGAACCTAGGGTGGAGGTTGGGATCAAGGGGACCAGCAAACAGAATGACAAGGAGGCCTGGAGCCATGTCATCCAAAGGCTTATGTAGGTATGTGATCATTATGTTCAAATATTTGAAGGGTGGCCATGTGGAAGGACTTCTTCCTTGTAAAGCAGATAATCTGTTTCCAGGATTGCCTAGGAAGAATAATATCATAGACTTAGAACCTGAAGGATAGATAATGGCCACTAACTCCAACTCTCTAATTTAACAGATGAGTAAAATGATATTGTCAAAGGTTAAGTGAATGGCCCAGGGTTACATCGCTAGTGTTTGAAGCAGGATTTGAAACCAGAGCTTTCTGACACCAACTTCATCACTCTAAGCCTTTATCTCCTCTACTCAAAACCTTTCCAACATGGTAAGAATTCTCAGAGGGTCAGTGGGTAGAGATCAGAGTAATTATTATTACTATTGCTATTATTGTTGTTTCATTTTTGGAGGGGGCAAGGTAGGGCAATTGGGGTTAAGTGACTTGCCCAAGGTCACATGGCTAGTTTTGTGTTAAGTGTCTGAGGTTGGATTTGAACTTAGGTCCTCCCAACTCCAAGGCCAGTGCTCTATTCACTGCACCACCTAGCCATCCCCTCTATTATTTCTTTAATTATTTGTCCATGGTAACCCATTAAATGAAGAAAAATTTAAAAGAACTCCTAGCCCTATGGGGCCCCCTCCCAACTTTAAAAACAGTAACAGGATGACAGTAAAGGAGGCAGGGAGTGCTTATAATCACACCATTTTTATGTCATCTATATAATTTAACTTAGCTCTTAGTACTAATGTGCAATCCTTGTCTAGTGACCAGCAAGTGATCATACTATTAGAGAAAGTGAATTATATCATTGTGGATATCTTTGTTTCAAATGAAAGTAGAATACCAAGAAAAAAGTTGCAGGAAAATGTATGGATGAGTCATAGGAAAGGCAAAGAAGGAGGTTGGCACAGTTAGTTTTGTCATGTGTCCAAAGGCAAAACAAACAAACAAAACCATCATTTTCTGGGTCGTCTCCTAGTAGTATTCTTATTATTAATACTTAATAATACAATTAATAATTAAGTTTTAATATTATTCATACTTAATATTAATAATAGTTTATCTTGATATTAACATTAAATTAATTAATTATTAATAATCAATCACCAAACTACTGATAGTTTTTCATCTCTTCTTCTAAGACTATTTGTCCTCATCCTCTGAAAGCTTATTGGAAAGTGGCTTTTAGTCATATATTTGCTCCAATTTCCTATATATCTTGATTATCAGACACTTAGCAGACATGTGATGAAAAGATTTCTTAGTATGATGTCTCACACATAGTAGGCACTTAGCAAATGCCCTTTGATTGACTGATTCATGGCAAGCATTTGTAAAATGACCACCATGAAGATAATTTCAACTTATGTGTCAAATTTTGTTGCAAGGATAAGAAGGAAGAAAAATTCTTTGAAGTGCTTTCTGAGAATCTCCAAATTAAATAAACATATATGCTAATACTTGGTAACTTCAGTGAAAATGTAAACATACTGAAAGGACAGTGAAAAGTGTGTTGGGAAACCTAGTTCAAGAGCAAAAAAAAGTCAGAGGCTAGTAGGTTATGTAAAAATCTCCACCCCATACATCATAAATATTTTCTTCAAGAAAAGGGTCAGGACCTAGAAACAATTAAGCAAAGAATCTCAGTGCTTGGTAAATACAACAACACAAACTCATATATGGGGAAGAACTCCTGGTTCAATAAAAATTGCTGGAAAAACTAGAAAGCAATTCAGAAAAAAAAAGGTTTAAACCATCATCTTAAAGCACATGCCACAATAAGTTCCAAATAATCAACTTTAATACAAAAAGGAGCATCATTTACAAAAGAAGAAAAAAAGTCAAATGGAAGTAAGGAACACTTCACAAAAATGGCTAAGGGGATTTTTTTTAAACCAAATAAAGCATAAATGTGATCACAAAGGATAAAAATCAATCAGTTATATAAAATTTTAAAGTTCTTACATGAACAAAATCAATGCACCTAGAATAATAGGAGAAGCTGTCAAGGATGAAAGCACCATCAAGCACAATGAACTATCTACAAACGTTAATTTAGCTCTTAGTGCTCAAAATGTGAAATCCTTGTCCAGTGACTAAGTGATCTACCTATTAGAGATACTGAATGCTATCATTCTTGACATTCTTGCTATAAATAAAACCAGAATACCAAGGGAAGTTGCAGGTAAAGCAATTCCAAGCACTCTCTGCTTCCTAAGGTTGTTGTAAAGAAATCTAAATAAAAGCAAGATATTACCACTTTTGATAGCATAGATAGATAGCATATGCAACAATCTTTAATCTATCCCTCAGAAAAATAAAAAAGGACTCCCAGGAGCTCATAGATTGCCAATATTCACTGTTCTCTCTCTGTGGAGTCCTACTTTCACCATTCTACCTCTCCCCGCCCCCAGCAGAGAAGCATACTTAGGGTTACTACAGAGTCAAACTATCTGACCTGCAGTCTGAATTCCTTATAGTAATGGAGGACAAGGTTCAGTTTTACTCTCTACATTACATCTCCATCCTTATCGCTTTTTTAGATCCGTAGGTCACACGGATCTCCTCTCTAGGAAAGATTGGATCTAAGAACTCTGCTACTGTGCAGTCGTTGCCACCTCAAGGATAGTATGATTCCCCTCATTTACTGGGATGAAGTGGTTTTCCTTTGGTGAATTCTACATTTTTAAGTCAAGAGCTTCTACCATTGGTTTCTTCATAGTTGATCTATCTGGGACTGAGAACTTTCCTGGGGAGGGTTTTTAGAGAAGTAGACTTCCTCTCCTCCTGGGATTTAAGTCTTCTCTCAAGCCATAGTCCCTGTCTCAGCCTTGGCCTCTGTCCTTTCTTAGATTTTCCCTGTGTTCAGCTCTCCTTGTATGTGATCACAGTTCTCATTCTGTTTCTCTGGTCTCTAAGCTCACTTTTATAGGCCAAATCCAAGGGTCAGGCATTCCCATGTGGTGCCAAGGGGCAATCATTGTTCATCCTTTGTACTCGAAGATCAATGACATCACAGTGTTGGGGTCGAGGTATAATGTGTTTGTGGCTGAGTAAAATAATAACATAGTGGATGATGGGTGATGGATGATTTGTATGTGAATTGGATTTAAGTGAGGCAGAGTCATACAAAGTCATCATTCTCACTCTCTCTTCCAGAGCTATCAAAGGACAAAAGTCAGGATGACTAGTGACGGCCCAGCGTTCAGTGGATGCCCTTGGCAACTTCAATGTCCAAGCACACTCTAAGCACTCTGTGGCACCTTCTTCTACTACCTTCATAGCCACTGGAACAATTTGCTCTTGCTATCCATTCTGCCAGGTGAAGTCTTCACACGCTTGGGTTAGACATCCTCCTAACTCACCGATGGTTTTGAGACCTGCCAGTTAACCTCAATCTGGTTTAGTTTGTCTGCTGAGATAGCTTTACTGGGATGTAACTACAGCTTCTTGGAGCCATAGTTGAGATGAGCAGTCCTGCCCAGGCCACAGATTCCCCACCCACCCACCCCACAACAGATATGGCAACTATCAACGATCTCAATGTGCTGTCAGTAGAGATGCCTACATCAACAAGGACACATATTTGAAGTCCCAAACATGATGTCAGTGGCAATGTCCGTATCTTCCATAAGGAGATATACTCAAAGGCAAAATCAATTTTATTAGGTTGATCTGGCTCCTCCTCATTACTGCAAAGTAAAAAAAAAAAATACCATTGGTCACCTGTCTATAGAACTTCCATCTGTATCCTTGAAGTGCCTTATCCAACTTTGCTTTAAGAAACCAGGTCTTTTATAAAGGAGTGTCTCTAGACCCTCATTTGTATTTGTTCAACTGCTACACTTCTAAGACTTAAACAATGTAAGGCAGATGACGACAGAAGACAAAGAAGAGAAAGAGTGTATGAACATGAAAGAATGAACAAGGAAAGGGTCAGGGCCTAGTCAAGCCAGTCTCCTAACTCTTCTGAGAATACGTCATAGTCACTCCAAAACCAAATCTTCAGTGGTTTCCCAATTTCCTCAGGATGAAATCCAAGACTTGCTTTCAAAGTCCTCCATCATTTTATCCAAACATTTCACATTAATGTACAGTGAAGCAGGGCTCCTCACGGACACCTCGCACTCCATGTTCATTTTTACTCCTCTACTTGGGCTCATATTCCCCAAGGAGTTTTCACAAGTCTTTCCTCTTATTAATACTAATATCAAATAGTTTATATATAGCACCTTATGGTTTGGAAACCACTATCCATATACTATCTCACTGGAGCCTTACAACAATACTATGAAGTAAAAAGTATTATTCTCTCTCCACTCACCTCATTTTATAGATGAGAAAACTGAAGCTGAAAATATAAGTGACTTCCCCAAGGTCAAAGAAAGAGTAAGTTTTTAAGTCAGGATTTGAATTCAGATCTTCTTTGGTCCAACACCCACATTTTATCTACTATGCCACCTAGTTGTCCCATATTTACACCAATCCTATCCATTCTACTGGGTCCAGCTTCCAGGTTACTTCCTTTGTGAAACTCTCTTCTGGGAGCATTTCAGCCCATGGGGTTCTCTCCCACAGGGCTTGGTTTTATTGGGTTTTTTTAAATCTTGTACATTTTCATGTTTAATCAAACACTGCCTTTTACTGTTAAATATTTCCTACCTCAGACCTTATTTACTCCTCAACTAGACTGAATGACCTCTGAGGGTCAAGGAAGGGTCTGATGCTTCCTTTGTGTCTCCCACAGCATTTGAATAGTGCCATGTACATCGTAAGAACTCACTAAACACCTGTTCTTGTCCTTGATTCCTGGGAGAAAAGTTAGAAGATGAAATAACAGAGAATTGGTGAAGATCCTTTTAGTGCTCGGAGTATTGGTTTTCATTTAGCTTGTGTTATATTGCAGTTCTTTGTTCAATAAAAAAGAAAAACAGATATTACAAGTGGAATGGCGGCCTATACCTCGCTGGAAGACATGAAATTTACTGCACCCAGGGCAGTACTGGGCACTGAGTGAGTCTAATAAATACTTTCTAAGTTAATCTGAGAGTGGAACTAAGTCCCTGGTTCTAAGTCTGTGGATCCCTTAATAGCATTTCAAATCTAGCACTAGATAGGACTTTAGAGGTCATCTTGTAGAAACCCCTCAATGTGCACATGAGGACATATAGGCTAAGAAAAGTTAAGTGACTTATCAAAGGTCATATAGGTAGTAAATTGCAGAGCTGGGATTCAAACCCAGATACTCTAATATCAAATGCAGTCCTTCTCTTTAGCAATGTGCTACTTTTGGTTTCCAGTATTGCTGGTGTTATTCATTTGTTTCAATTGTGTCTGACTCTTTGAGACCCCATTTGGGGTTTTCTTGGCAAAGATACTGGAGTGGTTTCCTTCTCCAGCTCATTTTACAGATGAGGAAACTGAGGCAAACAGGTTGAAATGACTTGCCCAGAGTCACACAAGTAAGTATCTGAGGCTGAATTTACACTCAGGTCTTCCTGACTCCAGGCCAGGTGCTCTTATCCATTGAGTAACCCAGACACCCTCAGTTTCCAGTAATGATACCTTTTAAAGATGATGATTATCAACAATCTCCTACAGACAAGAATTTTTCCATAATTTATGTTTTCTCATATGTCTAAAAATAATTGGGCATAGTTTAAATAAATACTTCTGTTTGAAGGACAGATATCCTAGCTCTGATATCTAGTTTTCTTGGACTACATCTTGGTCCATTCCCAGACTCCCTTCTTCCCATATCCTCTTCTTAATGACCTTTACAAGTCCCAGAAAGCTGAGGTGGTAATCGTGACTAACAGAACTGTAGGGGGTTGGAAGTAGTGTACAAATGAGGACGAGTTTTGGAAAACTGGAGAAAGGGTGTGTAATAAATAGTGAGAGGAAGAGTATTTTTGTTCAATCCTTTCAATTCTCACCCCTTGTCTGACCTGTGTACTAATGGATCAGTCTTAGGGAAAATTATTTCAAAACTTATGTTCATGGTGTAGGCAAAACAAAATAATAAGTACATTAAAAAGAGCCAGTTGTCGTTCAGGTTTTTTTGCTTTTTGCTTTTTCAGTTGCGTTTTCATAACTACATCTGGAGTTTTCTTGGCAAAGAGTGGAGTGGTTTGTCATTTCCTTCTCCAGCTCATTTTACAGTTTACAGGAAACTGAGGCAAACAGGATTAAGTGACTTGCCCAGGGTCACACAGTTACTAAATGTATGAGGCCAAATTTGAATTCATAAAGATGAGTCTTCCTGATTCCAAGCCCAGTGTTCTACCCAATGTGCTGCCTAGCTGTGAGTATAAAAAAGAGCCAGAGAGGGATCAATGTAAATGAAATGATGTAATATAGATGTTAGGTAGGACTAATAATAATATAGTGACCAAAAAATGTCAATGGGGGGGTGGGCAGCAAGAAAAAGGATGGATGATGTTTCAGAAAAGAAAATGCTTTTTTCACAGAATTAAATACTACTTCAGTATGAGGAACACCCATTGTGGGAACCACCTCCACCAATGCAGATTAACAATATATCTATGACTTAATATTAAGTCCCACACAGGGACAAAGGCACACAGAGGTTAAAGGGCAGATCTGAATACAGGTCTTCCTGACTCCAAACCCAATACTCTCTCTGCCAGGCCACAGTACCTCTTAGAAACATATAAATGGAAAATATTCTGAAAAATAGCAACAAAAAGAACAAATTTAAATAATTAGGAAAAGGAAATTGTTAAGAGCTATCTTGTTATCTCATTCCAGACTGAACATTAAAGGATCAATAAGTCAAAAATGTATTAAGCTCCTAGTAAATAATTACATGGGCATCTAGGTGGCCCAGTGGATACATTGCCAGACCTGAAGCCAGGAGTACTCATATTTCTGAGTTCAAATTTGGCTCAAACACTTACAAGCTGTGTGACCCTGGGCAAGTCACTTAACCCTGTTTGCCTCAGTTCTTCATCTGTAAAATGAGCTGGAAAAGGAAATGGCAAATCACTCCAGTAGCTTTGCCAAGAAAACCCCAAATGGGGTCACAAAGACTTGGATATGATTGACCAAAATATAATTAGATATACAAAGACAAAAGTCAAACAGTCTCTGCCTTCCAGTAGTTTACATTATAGTGGGGAGACAATGTGGACATAGATAAATGCTAATCACGTGCAAAGCAAAAACCTGAAATATTGTGAAAGTAGGGGCTAACATCTGCGGTAGGACCTGGAAAAGCCTCATGTGGAACTTGACACTTGAACAGTCTTCAAAGCAGCCAGGGATTCCAAGAGGCAGCCATGAGGAGAGCATTCTAGGTCCAGCAGATAGTCAGTGGAAAGGCAAAGAGACAGAAGAAGGACTATCATTACAGCCAATGGGTCAATGTGGCTGGACCTTGGAGTATGTGGATGGGTGTACTGGGTAAAGAACACGAGAGAAGTAGAATGGAATCAGATTCTAAAGAATTTTATTCTTTATTACTATTTTATTATATATTTATATTATATTTTTATTATATAATTATAATTCTATATTATTATTCTAAAGAATTTAAATGTCAAACAGAAAGGAACACCAATTACATTTTACTTCCTTGCAGAAGTTTTTAACCTTAAAAATAAACCCAAAGAAACAAAAGCTGTATGCATATTTAAATAAATATACACATATACATATATTTTTATTTTTATTTTCAATTCCAAATTCTCTCCCTTCCTTCCCCCTCCCCTATCCATGGAAGAGATACAATACCCATTATATATATGAAGTTGTGCAAAACATATTCATACTTTTTTTAATCACCAGAGTTATCTAATTCATTAGCACTAGCACACAAGAATCCTGAAATGCCTTTGCCAAAAGGTCTCAAAGATACAACTGGAGTGCTTAGGAGTCAAGCCCCCTTACTGTAGGAATAAAAAGTATGGTACATTTGGAAGGCTGCCTAGCAGCTATCATCTGTCATTTTGTTCTCGTTAGAATTTGTTATTTCATATCAAACTACTGATCCATCAGGGCTGATACTCTGCCTCCTGTGCCTGAATGCTTTGGGGGGCAGGGTGGTTGGAGGAGTGGGAGAGAAAGGGAGAGGGAAAGGCTTCAGCATGCTTCTGACCAAACACACAATGTCGTTTTTAAATAAAAATTTCTTGCTGGCTTTTCGTTTCTCTACAAAGTATGACATTTGATCCCTCCACAAATGCTCTCACTCACCTATGACTACAAAGAGAGTTGGTCAAAACAAACAGAATGAAATTTCACATGGATAAGGGCAGAGGAGTACATCTGTCAGGGAAAACACAATTGCACGGATACAATGTGATGAAGAATCAGCTTGGTGCAAAAATAGCCAAGAAAAGTAGTCAAGGGATCAGCCTGAGTAACAAGCTGGCTCTGAGACAGCAAGGTCCCACTCTATAGTTTTAAAAGCCAAAAGAATATCAGGATGCAAATGCAGAATCGAAAGGGAGAATAATCAAAGCTGACATTTATATAGTGCTTTATGCTTACAAAACTTGTTATATACATTCTCATTTGATCCTTACAGCATCCTTGTGAGATGGGGAATATAAATCTTATTAGTCTCATTTTTCATACGAGTAAATAAGACTCAGAAAGATTAAGTATTCCGTGCCCCAAATCTCATAGCAAGTGTCTCCAGGTAGGACTCAAATCCAGGTGTTCTGACTCTACAGATGCTGCTCCTTCCTCTACACCTTGTTACCCCCAGTACAACCTCCCCAGGACACAAGCACCCTTCATTTTGTTGTGTTCCATAGAAATTGTATTTTTCTCACATTGAAGATTTGTTGTAAATCTGCATCAAGCAAGTATGTCGGAGTCATTTTTTCCAACAGAACATGCTCACACTGGGTCTCTATCACATTTTGGTAATTCTCACCATATTTCAAACTTTGTCATTATTATTCTATCTGTTATGGTGATCTCTGATGTTACTATTGTAATTCATTTGGGGTGTCACAAACTGTGCCATATAATTAATCGATAAATATTATGTGTGTTCTGACTGCTCCACCGACTGGCCATTCCCCCACTTCTCTCCCTCTCATTGGGTCTCCATATTCCCTGAGACACAACAGTATTGAAATTAAGCAAATTAATAATCCTACAATGGCCTCTAAGTGTTCAAGTGAAAGGAATAGTCAATTGCTGGGGCAAACTTCACAGCTGTCTTATTTTAAGAAATTGCCACAGTCACCCCGACATTCAACAACCACCACCCTGATGAGTCAGCAGTCATCAACAGTGAAACAAGACCCTCTAGCAGCAAAAAGACGGCTTAGTATTCACTAAAGGCTTAGACAATGGTTAGCATTTTTGAGCAAAAAAAAATTTAATTATGAAAAGTACATTTTTTGAGACATAATTCTATTGCACACTTAATAGACTACAGTATAGTGTAAACATTACTTTTATATGCCCTGGGAAAGCAAAAAATTCATGTGACTCTCTTTATTACAATATTCACTTTATTGTAGTAGCCTGGAACTGATCCTGCACTATCTCCAAGGTATGCCTGGACTCATGTTAAGTATGCATATACCCCCATGGTTTGGGGAGAACTATATCTCTCAGAGGCTCATAAGCTGAACAGCTTTCAGTACCCTCTCCACCAGGTTCATAAGAAGATAGGCATCTCAATTTGGGTAGGATGAGGCTAGAAACCAAAGGAATAGAGATGGAACAAACAAAAGAAAATGGGTAGCTATCTCAACCATGCAAGTGCCAGCAGCAGGAGTCAATTCCCTTCAATAGTACTGGTGATAGACATCCTCAATAGCAAGTGACCTCAGGATGCTTTTACCATCCTTGGCAGAAGATTAATGGTATGGGGAGATAGTTAGAAACCAAGAGAAAGACAGAGAACCTGCAGCCTCGAGGCCACATGTGTCCCATCCATTTGAATTCAGTCAAAGGGCCACACTTGAGGACCTAGAGAGCCATACATGACCTCGAAGCAGCAGGCTCCCCACCCCTGTGGTGTTTGGAGCTCCATTGCCAGAATGGACAATACAAGTGTCCTTCAAGACAAAGGGAGTAGGGAAGCTTTACAGATGCTACTCCTTCTTATATGCTAACACCCAGGGAGTGGCTGAAATTGTCAGAAGCCTTCTCCCATTCTGTTGAAGTTGTGGAGGGATGGAAAGGAGAATGGACTCATAGTCTCCACCTCCTGATGTTATTGAAGCTAATAGCCTTGGGTGGTAAGGGTGCTTGCTGCTCAGTTCCCTTCCTTGCTCTCTTCCTCTCTAGTTTTAATAACACCTGGATGTCACGTTTTACACTGGCTAGGTCAGGGGAGATTCAGCAGAAATGGGGGCTCAGGACCTGTAGTTTGAGACAGCTAATCATCCCTTGACAGTCATGGACCTGGGAGCAATTTTCAGTAGACCATAGTAAGAAGTCCAAGGACTATACTCAGCTTGGGTCAGAAGCTTACTAAAAGACTAAATGTCATTGAAAGTTGCATAAGGAAAACTTGGAGAGGGTTCCAAATGATTAAATAGTTGGGAGGTCACAGAAACAGAGCTGAAAGGGACTTTGGATGCGTTTGGGTCCTAGCCATAACTTTAAAGGAAGGGAAGCTGAAGTTCTGAGAAGTAAGCTGACTTACCCAAGTCAGGCAGCAGGAGGTACAGATGATGTCAGAATCCAGGGCCTGTAACTCCATTTCTAAAACTCATTCTACTGTGTCATACTGTCTCTCCATAATATTGGGAAATAAATGTGAAGAAAGAATTAAGAAAGTGGGGCTATTTGACCTGAAATTTAAAATCCCATACAAGAATAGTTTGGGGGAATTTGATTATGTATGGAATACATTTTTATTCATTTGAAATTCTTTCAATATTTTGTTTGGGGCAGCCAAACAAGGGTCGATAGCCACATTGACTTGAGTAATATTGCCTCCCCTGTTTAAACAGGCCATTTCAGCTGAATTGTTGCCAGTTAAAGATGGTCTTGTTCTTGCTTACACATTTTCTGTGATTGCAGGAAAAAAGAAATTGACATTTTCCTCTTCTCTTTTGCTTCTTTATGCATCAATACCCGGCCTTGAAAACCTGGATGGCCTCTTCTCAGAAGCCCTTCCTAATCGATCAACACATATTTATTGCACTCCTACTAGGTGCCAAACACTTTGCTAGTTGCTTCAAGGGATAAAAAAAAAATAGAAGGCCAAAAATAACAGGGTCTCCAGAGTAAGAAAGTGCTTTCCTTTCTTTCTTCAGGCTATTCTAATTTTTTTTCCTGAAAATCTATCACCCTCTCAGGTCTAATCCAGACCCAGTCAACAGCCCAGTATCCAGCTGCCTACCCACTCCTATCAACCCATCTGCTGCCACATTAATTTGTCCTCCTCCCTAGTGGAGGTAGGGGTGGTCAGTTGTTACATAGCTTGGACAGCTTTAATTAGTATGGGAGAAGAAAACGTTCCCTCAGGAAAAGCATCTCCTCTAGCTAAAGCCTTTTCTATAGAACACCAAAGCATTTGGACCTGGCCAACTAACTCTCCAGGCCTCAGCTTTCCCTGTTTCAGTTTCCTCCACACAATCTCAAATACCTCGTTTATTATAGCTTTTCTAGTACACTCCAGCTCAGGAATATTCCACCCACTCAGAGCTGTCCCCTCCAACTACCTTTAGGATGGGGGTGGGGGACAAAACTTTAAACGTTTCACCCCTTCGGCATAAATCTGACTGGGGAATATTCCAAGGCTTGATGTGATCTAACAGCAAAGGCACTTTTCTTTTTTAAGGGAAAAAGGACAACTGAATCTGGATATTATCTCATAGGATTTTACCAAGGGTCTTAGAGTTCTTCTAATTCACTCTCTGCATTTTACAAATAAGGAAACAGCCCCACAGAGATTAAGGTCACACAAGTGGTAAAGATGATGCCCGGGTTTCCCATCCAGGTCCTCTGACTTTAAATTCAGAAACCTTTACAATATATTTTTCTTCAGTCCATCCCTTTTGAAGCAGGGGATACCAAGTATATCTGGGAGTTTGTGGAGTCTCAGAGGAAACATTGATGAACCTGATCTGGTCTTAGCCTTGGTTACCCATTCACCTGGGTGCCCAAGCTAGTGTAATCCCTTTGCCACCATGACACCTTTTATTTCATGTAATGAGTCACAGTGCTATGGTGTCTACCCTCTTTCTGAGTTCCCAAGATGCCCTCTTGCAACACCAAACCAGCAACCCACAAAATCATCCACCAAACACTTTTCTCCAAGAGCAAACCTGAAAGAATATGCATTCAAACCCTGGGCAATCCATCTTCATCCCACTCCCAGAGCCAAGCCGCTTTCTAAATCCATTACCCTCCATGAAAGTTGTCTCAATGGATAATAAATGAGAAATTCTCTCATCGGCTAATAAATCAATCAACAAACACGTATTGAACACTTCTGTGTGTCAATACAGACACTTTGATGGCATACAATAGGTAGTAACTCATCAAAGTCTTTTCTCTTCCCCACCCTCAAACATAGGTCTTGTGTCTGAATCAGGCCTCAAATTGGGTCCAGAGTCTTAGAAGGGTACTCCGTTCTATCTCTAGTTGCCTTGCCTCTTAATCCACCACAATTCCCTTGAGAGAAGTTGAATTGGCTACTTAACCCCACTGTTTCCCAGCCTTCTTCCCAGAATACTTAGGGGAAGAAGGGACCACACAGCACTCTGCAGTCCTTACCAGCCCCTAAGGAGGCAACAGTTTTTATTTCTTTCTACAACAAGAATTAGAAAATATTCCAGGTATTATTGCTTTGTCTATTAGTAAGTCCCTTTAATTGGATTACATTTGAGAATGTTTGAATTTATAAAACATTACCAGTTTAACTATGAGCATTGCCACACCCAAAAAGGTGTTAAGTGTCTCTGCAAAACACATTTCATTGAGTGAAACAACATTACAGGGAGAACTTAGCTCCACAGGAACGATATTACAAATGCAAAATATATTCCTAGGTCGTCAAAATTCAGACTATAAAAGCTTAAATTGGGTCTTTACAGATAACTGGGTCTATATAAACTTTAGGTAATAGGTATTCCCTTGGCCACAAGGACCTGGCTCTACCCCTCCCCCTCTCAGAGGCAAGAGATTCTCATTGAGCAGGCAAAGTAGATAGAGTTTCTCTCTATCTAACTCATGTGTCCAATAGACAGGCTTCAGTCTTGGAGACTTATCGATAATAGCATCATGATATGTCCCCACATGCTAAGTCTACTTTCCTGAAATTTCTGAGTTTTACTCATTTCCAAGATTGTCTCTAAATTCTCAGTTATCCTTGCAAGCACCACAAAAACAAGGCAAGGAATATGGTACGATGAATGTATAAAGGACTTGCATTTGAGCCAATAAGCCATCAAGAAATCCATCCCTATGGTGAGCTTCACCAGGGGCCAGACTTACAGCATCACACTTAGGTTGACTCCCACTCAAATAGAGAAAAGAATTCAGAGAAGGTGGAGTGTTAACAGCCCCTTCTACATCTGCGAAATCTTCATAACCCACAGAAACAGTAAAGGGAAAGCTGCGATTTGCTCCTCTGTCATATAGTCAGCTAGATGGTGCAGTGCCAGGCCTGAAGTCAGGACTCATCTTCCTGAGTTCAAATCAGATACTTTCTAGCTATGCAACCCTGGGCAAGTCACTTAACCCTGTTTACCTTAGTTTCCTCATCTGTAAAATGAATTGGAGAAGGAATGGCAAACCATTCCAGTAGCTTTGCCAAAGAAAACCCCAGATGAGGTCACAAAGAGCTGGACAAGCCTGACCAACAACAACAATATGACCCTGCACATTTCTGCTCTCCGGTTCTAGCCCTATATGATCCAGGAGCTCGTTCATTTGGCCCCAGGACTCCATTTCTCCACCCCTGCCACTGTCCCATTGCCAGACTGAATTGCTGGATTAGAGCAGGAACCCCTCACTTTGGTCCAGGAATTCCTTGTAGCTCTGCCCAGCATCCAATGTTCTTTGTAGTGGTCATCTACTTCCCAGGGGTCCTGAGGCCACTTCTGTTGTCACCTCTATCTCTACTCCCCATACGCTTCCAAAACTTCCATGCTTTACAATTACTGCTATTTGTTGTTGTTCAGTCATTTCAGTCGTGTCTGACTCTTCATGACCCTTTTGGGGTTTTGCTGGCACAGATAGTGGAGTGGTTTGTCATTTCCTTCTCCAGCTCATGTTACAGATGAGGAAACTGAGGCAAACAGGGTTAAATGACTTGCCTAGGGTCATACAACTAGTAAGTGTCTGAGGTAGGATTTGAACTCAGGTCTCCCTGACTCTAGGACCAGCACTCTATCCATTGCTCCACCTAGCTGCTACAACTACTGCTGCCATCACTACCCCCCAAAAAATGTTCTAGCTCTTTTATAATCTTAAAGACAACTCAGGTCAATGGGCTTGGAGACTGGTCACCACATTCCTAGGGCCCTAGTTGCTCTAGCCTGCAGCCCTGTGCACTTGGTAAACAAAAGGGCCACTCGGGCAGTTGTATAGACCCCCAAAGATCTACTGGCTCCCATTTCTCCCCCAGAGTTCCTCAGCCTTCACTGCAAGCACATTCTTCCCAGCATCAGGTGACGCTGTTTGGATCCCAAGCATGTGCTAATGCCAGTTTATAGAGCCTTACTGGAGTCATCTGCTAAATTTTCAGTGTGACCATTTATGTCTGGGAAATTGGCAATTGCTACAAATGAGGGCTTGATTTATTATTTTGTTTATTATAAAGACTTAAGAAAGTGATGAAGAAAATGTTAATAATGCAGACTAAGCTTTAAAATGTGTCCTGCATTTTCAGAGTGGGTTATTAAACATTTACCAGAACACTACTGATACACCCCTTCTAAGGTCCTGCTGGTTCTTTTTGAGATTAGGAAAAAAGAATTCTACTCATCTTTATTTCATTTTTCTACTCCTGCCACTACCTCCAGTGATGAATGCCAGGTCAGGCAAATTGTCCTGAGTCCCAAATAGATACTGCTAATAGCACTGGAGTGAGCAGGATGAGTTTACAACCACTGATACTAATCCTGACACAACGGCAAATGCCCATCCTCCCATCACATTCTATTCTCATGTTTTTAAACATGTGGGGCAACTCGGTGGTACAGTGAATAGAGCACTGGCCCTGAAGTCAGGAAGACCTGAGTTCAAATCCAGCCTCAAACACTTGACACTTAAGTAGCTGTGTGACCTTGGGCAAGTCACTTAAACCCAGTTGCCTTGCTTTCCGCCATCAAAAAAAAAAAAAGATAGTTCCTGAAAATTATACTAGATGCAGATTGCACGTGGAGGTATACCAGTGTACCCAGGCTTCCAAGTGTTTCTCTGTATCAGGACCCTACCACTAGCACTGTATCTATTGCATGTCCCAGACAGGTATCAAAGTCTTCCTCTCTAGATAAATGAATATTCCTCCCCAGAGAGTAACCGTAAGTGTCCATAATTTCCCTCTCTGGTTCTATTGCTTCATTTACACCTCAGCCAAAGTTCATGGTTCCCATCTTGCAGTAGGAAGGTGCTAGATTTGGAGTCAGAGGATCTGGGGTTTAATTTTAGCTCTGCCACTTACTACCTGTCTGACTTAATTCAAGTTATTTAACCTCCTGCGCCTCAGTGTCTTCATCTATAAAATTGGGAGATTGAATGTCTAGGGTCCCTTCTCTCTCTGGATATATGATCATATGATCTTATGACCAGTTCCCAAAGAGGAGGGTTTCTCAACCTCAGCAATCACTCCAAAGCTTCTACAATCCATCTTCCCTTCTCTGTGAAGGGCTTCAGCTTATTTTGCTAGTTCTGGTCAAAAACAGGTTTATTGAGTAATTTGCAAATACTCTTTTTTCCAAAAATCTCTCTAGAGATTGAGAAAGCTCATAAAATATCTTGCATTGTCTTCCTTCTTTAATATTGGTCCAGGGGTAGCTAGGTGGTGCAGTGAATACAGCACCAGCCCTGAAGTCAGGAGGACCTGAGTTCAAATATGACCTCAGACACTTAACACTTAATAGCCATATGACCTTGGGCAAACCCAATTGCCCCCCAAAAAAGAAAAAATGAAAAACAAACATTGTTCCAGTACTTCACATCTATCCAAAGAGTCCACAGGAGGGTATAAATATGGTACATACATTACAATCCATAGGCACCCCCCAAACTGATGCTCCAATGACAGGTAGCAATTCACCCCCAAAACAGAACTTACCTACAGTACACTATGAAACCTTCATTGTAATGACAACCAATCTCCAGAGACACAAATTCCCTCTGCCCTCTGACTGCTGATGTGTTCAGGAAACTTTTTTGCCTCAGCCAGTCAGAAAACAGAAGCAGAGCAGACCCATAAGGATACAGGGGATACCTATCATGCCTTGTTCTTGGCAGGATTCTGCTCCCAATTAGTGCCATGTCACTGCTATCAGGTTAATAACACAATTGTGCAATTCTCCTGTTGTATCTTATACCAAGACATCCATCATGGATCCTAGATCATCTATCCCCAGCTAGTCTGTCCCCATCTCCCTCAACCCAAAGAACAGCAATGCAACCTAGATCCCCCAAAATCAACATAACTTACTCATGCAAGGCTATGAATATAGATAGTCCATGCAAAAAAGATCAAAACAGCAACCAAAACATAGCTCATATATCAAATGAGAATGAATGGGCTGAGTTCAGTCTTGGGGTTACCAATAATTTCATATTCTAGGTGCTCCCATTTAGTCCCCAACCAGGTAATCAATCAGACTGAAATTCATTTCCAGAGTATTCAAGTCAATTCATCTACTAGCAACCAAGACAAGCAATGGGAATTTTGGGCATGAATATATTTGGTATAAAAGCAACTAAGGACATAAATTAGACCCAGTGCTAATAGCAAAGAACAGCTATACAACATCAGTAGGGAAGTCCCTGAAAATTTGGGGCAATTGGAGCTTCTTCCTCATATCTAATATGTTCCCATAGCCCCCACTTATCCAGACAACCCAACCAGGATGCTATGGCTCCCATATATCTTTCTTTAATTAAAGAAGCCTCTGATACTGCTGCTGCTCTCATGATCATTCCAGCTCCTTCCTTCAAGATTCCAGTTCAGGTGCTACCCCAGACACAGCTACCACCATTCTCCTAAAAACTCCTCTTTACCTTTCTCCTTCTTTTCTTTATACTCCCAGCCACCCCTGCTAGGTGCTTTTTTGCCATGTACCTTAGGCCCAAGGAGCCTAGGCCTTTTATTTACCATCAAAAATCACATTCGTGTCTGTGTCTACATGGTCCCAGGGTGTGGGACAAGAGAAAGCTATTCATATTTCATTACCAATGCAATGTACAACATTGAGTATTTCCCCAGATACTTGCCACATCTTCATAGATAGAAGAAAAAGAAAGGAAAAGAGAGAAAAGGAAAACAAGGGGGGATTAAGAAGGTCTTCCTGTAGGTGGTAGAATTTTGTCTCCACTGAGACTTGAATGAAGCCAAGGAAACCAAGAAGCACAGATAAGGGAGAACATTCCAGGAATGGAAGACAGACACTGTAAATGCTCAGAATTGTAAGAAAGAGTCTCTTGTTCAAGGAATAATGAGGAGGCCAGTGTCACCGGATCACAGAGAATATAGTGGGGGACAGGGATGGAGTGGGGAGAGGAACTAGGGAGAGGTTAAGGCATAAGAAAGACTAGAAAGGAAGAGAGGTGTCAGATTATGAAGGGTTTTGAACAAGGATCTTCTGTCTATTCCTAGACGTAATAGGGGGCCGCTGGAGTTTATTGAGTAGGGAGAAATCATTTGGCTCCAGGGAGTAGAATCAAGACCAGTAATAGAAGCTGCAAAGTAGCCGATTTAGTCTTTCCAGCAAAAACTCTCCTAATAATTATAACTGTTCAAAAAGGGAATGGGCTGCCTCTGAGAGTGGTTATTTTTCCCTCCTTGGAGATCTTCAAGCAGAGGCTGGGTAATCACCTGTTAGACCTGTGGTATACTGGGGATTCCTTTCCTGTGTAAGTTGGATTAAGCAGGGGTAGGGAACCTGCAGCCTCAAGGCCGCATGTGGCCCTTTAGGAACGTACTTGGGTAACCACCCCTAGTAGTCTGTGAGGTCATTTCCTACTCTCAAAATTCTCTGATTCTGTGAATAAAAAGTATTTAAAAATGGAATGGGCTTTGCCTTGGGACATAGAATGGGTGGGAGAGAAAGGCTGCACAGCCCCATCACAACAGTAGTATAGAGGGAAACCCTGTCCAACCCAACCCAGAACAGATGAATTCTACTGTCCCCTCCAACACTGAAGTGCTAGAATCCTGTCAAGATCTAGGTGTCCTTACCCAGAGCTAAGCAGATTCTAAAAAAACTTGTAAATTCTACAGTTCAGCTCAAGGGAATCCGTTGACCAGAGAACAAAGACTAATCCACCATTTAACCTAGAGGAAAATGGACCAGCTCATTCTGAGAACAAGACAGGTGTCTGGCCAAAAGGATAAAGGAAAAAACAACTAAGGACAAACAAGGCTAATTTCCTACAAATGGGAAAGGAGGTCAGGATTAAATGATAACCTTTGTAATCTTTGTAACTTCCCCCACCCTTTAACGGTGATTGGGAACTATATTTTCCAATTCCACATCACAGCTCCCTGTGATTTCCTGCATCTTTCATCTGAGAAGAAGTCTCTTTCTGCTTCTTTTACCCATTTACCCCTATTCTTTCATTGCACCAAAGCTATAGATTCTGATCCCCTCGAGGGACTTCCTAATGTATTGGCTTCTTTTATCTGGAAACTAGCAATCTCACCAAAGTGGAAGTCATTTTCCTTGCAAGACTCAGAAATAAATGGCTTTAAAGAGACTCTCCAAAGCAAGAGGGAATTAACTGCACAATTGTCGAGTCACATGACTCCTAAGAGTGATAACCTGCTCTCAGGACTGATTGGTGGAGAGGGTCTCCTGAGTCCCCAGATTTTCCCTCCTCTCTTAACCCAGCACACTCTTGGCATTCCAGTAAGTGAATACATTTTCCCTGCCCTCCCCTTTCCCCACCCAGAATTGGTTAACCAACTGAATATAGCTGATAAATGTTACCACTAACCCAAACATTTACTACTAGAATCTTAGTCTTTTTTTGTAACATAAATTCCTTTGTCAGCCAGATGAAGCCTCTGGCCCCCCTCTCTAAATAATGTTTTTAAATGGATAAAATAGGATTCATAGGATTACAAAGGAAACCAACTATATCCAAACAGTTATCAAACATATATGTATATATATATATATATATATATATGTGTGTGTGTGTGTGTGTGTGTGTGTATACGAATAAATATACATATATGTTCATTGACCCCAGGTTCAAAACCCCTGCAACTACAAATATGTTGATAGAATCAGCAAGCTGTGGCACAATGAGCTGTTAACTTGGAGTCCCAGGAGCTGAGTTCAAGTTCTGGTTCTGCCATGACACCCTGTGTGACCCTGTGTTTACCTCTCTGAGCCAAAGTTTTCTTACCTGAAAAATAAAAGGGTTGGATTAGATGATCTCTAAGGCACCTTCCAGTTCTAGAATTCCCTGATTTTCTCTGTTCCCTGAAACACCTCCTGGTTCCTTCATAGTTAAATACAAGAAACAAAACAAAAACCCTGGCTGGGCAAGTAGACTTTCTTGGCTGTAAAACCACTGAGTCATTTGTCATGCAGCTTAATTCTGCCATAAAATGCTAATCAGCCTTTCAGTCACGTTGCTCTTGCACCATATCTTTTTATGAGAACATTAACATGGCTGTTAGGGAGAGGAGACCCTTATGGACACACGCACTTAGCATGTGTGTGTATGTGTGTATTATATAGATATAGATGGAGAGAGATAGAGATAGAAAGACAGAGAGAGGGGTGAGAAAGATGGACAGACAGAGACTTTTGCCACAAAATGAGCTCTCCAGGGTCCCAGGCTTGTCTTTACCTAAGCCTTTGTGTCTTCCTCAGCAGTTGTGTTGGCTTCCTTACATGAAGGATGACGTCATTCTTGTCAGGACAGCGGTGTTACTCTTGGCTAGGCTGCTGTGGCGGGATGGGTTGTACATCTTTCCTTCCTTTCTCTTCATGGGCTGGGCAAAGTTTCCTGTGTTGAGTCACATGAAACCACAGGCTCCACTTCTGTCAGCACTCTTTTATCAATCCCATTAAGTTTCAGTTTTCTAAAGGTCTACCCGTCGGAAGGCATTAGTTTCCCCAAGCCAACACGATGCCCACACATGGGTATCATGGCTGTATGTGGAAGCCTAATAACATTACTGGGCCCTCATCCTCAGGATACAACATCAGCAGACTTCACAGATCAGGGCATTTGGCTTGTTGAGGTGGGGACAATGGTTTCATAAAAGCAACATCAGCCTCCCACATTCACAAGCAACACAGCATCCATTATTCACTTTACTCTGATGATTCATGAGCCTAGTGTTTGTTCTCAGTCTCCAGTCCTTGCTACCTATATCCAGGAACAGAATTGTTACAACTGAGAATGAGCAGTTTTCCATATGGGATTGATTGTATGATCAGGGTCCAGTTGGAAAAGACGTCAGAGCCCAAACCATACCTATAGAGGAGTACCTTGCACACCATGCCCAACCAGTGGTCATCCAACGAGGACAGGGAGGAGAGTAGGGAAGAACAGCTGACTACCTCCAGAGACAGCACATTTGGACAGTTCTGATTATTAGGAAGTTTTTCCTTATTTCCAGGCAATATATACTTCTCTGGAACTTGCATTCATTACCCTTACCTCTATACTCTAGGGCAGGCAGAATGAGCCTAATCTTTCTTCCACATGGCAGCCCTTTAAAAACTCAAAGCTTGTGATGATATCTCATCCTTCCCCAATTGCCCCACCCCCTCAGTCATATTCTTCATGCTAAACAGGTAACTGTGAAAGAAGAAGCAGGGAAGCTGGTATATACTTAATGTCTATGATGTTCGTGATATTTTAATACCTTCCCTTCCTTCTTGATTCTGGCAAGGCAAGATTGGGTAAAATAGTGAAAATATTCTCCCTTTCTCTCTAACCAGACACTGCGCACCTTAATATCAATATAGAAAGCTCTCAGCCCTACTTATGTGACCCCCCTGAAATTATTCACTTTTCACACTTACGCTCAGTGTCATACAGAGTTCCTAGGATCATGGATCATGGAAGGGAGCTTAGAAGTCATCAAATACAACCACTTCATTTTACAGATGAGGGAACTGAGGCCCAGAGAGACTTCCTCAGGGTCACATTGAGAGAAAGTGAGAGAGAAAAGATTTGAACCCAGATTGCCTCATCTCAGAGACAGTGCTCTTTATGGAGCTGTCATTTTCAATGGGTTAAGGTCAACAAAGGGCTGAATGTGGAGTCAGGAAGACCTGACTTTGAATTTTTCTTATGATCCTTAGCTGTACGAACCTGGGCAAGTCACTGAACCTCTCTCATTTCTTCATTTGTAAAATGAAAATAATAATATCAATAATACACTCATAGATCTAGAGCTAAAAAAGAACTAAGATGACATTTAGTCCAATATTTTCATTTTGCAAATGAGGAAGCTCAGCCCAGAGAGGTTCAAGTGAATTACCCAAGGTCACAGAGTCAATCAGTGTCAGACAACGCTATTGTGGAGGTCAAGGGGAATAATGTGTATAAAACAATTCACAAAATTTGGAGCTATACTATAATTATCACACAGATGTAGCCAGGGGCTCAAAGCCAGTTTGCAAAAGATTATCCTCACTGGGGGATGTTGATTTCACAATGCTTCATGTACATGAGAGATAGGGTCAGCCAGAGCTTGGGAGAAGAGAAAATTTGGTCTTCTGGCTTTGAACTGTGAGAGAGAACACATGGGTTCTAGAGTCTCTTAAGAAGAGGTGCCTAGGGGTAGCCAGGTGGCTCAGAGAGTAAGAGTGCCGGCCCCAGAGTCGGGATGACCTGGGGATCAAATCCGGGCTCAGATACTTAGCACTACACCGAGAAATAACTGGCCATGTAACCTTAAGCAAGTTACTTAACCCCAATTGCTTTAAAAAAAATTTAAAATAAAAAAAAAGAAGAGGTGCCTGAAGGGAGAGAAAAACTCTGGGATGAAGCCAACATGTAGAAGAGCCAGCACCTCAGTCAATCATCTGGGCTTCTTCCCAGAGGCTTTCTCTCCTTTCAGGGACCTCTTCTTAAAGAGAATCTGGAACCCTTGTGTTCCTCGCTCAAAGCTCAAAGCCAGAAGACCAAATTTTCTCTTCTCCCAGCTGCTGGCCAACTCTACTCCTCACACACATGGAACATTGGGTGATCAGTCCCCACAAGTGAGAAAAGACTTACACAGATTGGCTTTGAGCCCCTACTTATGCAGACAAAATATCCAGATGATCAACTGAATGTTTGTGTTCCTTATTTGGATGCCTAGGGTAATGCAAAATCCACTAAAGAAAGCAGAGATTCCCAACCAGTCAGCTATATTCTAGTGGTTGCTCACCAAGTTGTGAAGGTCAGGTTCTAATCCCTTTGATGCATGATACATTTGTCAATACAATTCCTCCTACATCATGGCTCAGGGACAATTCCAAATGGGAAGGAACAAAGTCCACAGTCCTCCCACAAATGATTTCCTTCTATTTAACGAACAATATCTCAATTCCCCTGACTTACCTCATCAGGAATTGGAGAATTTCAGAGAAATCAGAATTAACACTTCATCAGGAAATGATTGGCAACATCTGTCATAGAAACCACCCATCAAGAGCCACCTAAAATGTGTCATTTAGAGGGAACCTGCCTCATCAATAACATCGCAAATTATATCAATAAGGGAAAGGTTTCTTTCCCCCTACACACATACACACAACACACACACACAAACACACACACTCTAGTTCACCAAATAGAAGAGCTATTGTCCTTGTACAGAAAGTCAAAGAGAAAAAGGAAAGCATAATCCCACCCTTAATTCCATCCCCCTACTCCACAGCTCCTCATTCACTAGCTGGCATTCTCTTCACTTAGAGCAAGCTGGAATAGAAAATATTTCACTTATAATGTTTGAATGAATTGTTTTAAATTCCTTTTTTATAAGCAATTCTCTTCTATTTCCTATTCACCATCTTTCTCTCTGTATGCAAACCCGAATTCTCCTTTTCTTTTCTCTGCTTCCTTTTTATGAACACTCATTAACTCCTCACAAAGGGTGATGCCTTGCAGATGGGGAGCTGGCATTATCTCCTGGTCCTGACCTGTGTTCAGCAGAAGGTGATTAGCATCAGTAATAATAACGGCACACGGATGCAGCAGACGGCTCAGCACAGACGTCTGATAAGTACAGGTGAGCAGAGCCAGTCTAGCAGGAAGGGACTGCTCTGCTCCTTGAGGTTCTGTTTCAGAAAATGGGATGCTTCTGTGGTAGGTCAGTATTCCCAGAACTGAACTCGTCAAAGGACCATTCATCCTTTTTATTGTTTCCTTGTGGCAAAGTCTCTATCTGTGTGAGCTCATAGAAATCTCAAAGAAGTAGATTCCCTTGTAAAATTTCTAGTACTTCCTTTTAGACAAGGGAGAAATACAATCCTAAATGGGAACCCATCTTATTCTATTGCAGCAATTCTGTTCCTGGATACAGCAGCAGCAAATAAAAGGAAATGATGCAACATTAACTAAATTTCAAGTTGAAAAAAGATTCAATACAAGCTTGACCTCGCTCTGATTATATTCAGCATGGTACAAGTAATAAAATAACTAAACCAAATAAAAATGTTGGGGTGCACGTGTTCTAAAGTGAATTTTTAATTACAATGTTTTTCATGTCCAGGATGAATGGAGACTCATCTACCATTCCTCACAAAGGATACTTCTCCCCCAAAAAAGTGGAGTTTTAGAGTGTGCGCTGAGTGCATGACCCAACAGTGAAGAGGAGAGATCAAAGAAGAACACAGTAATAAATAAATTAGCATGGTGATATAGGACTGTGGACTGTGGTCAGGTAGCTACTACAAACTCAGTAGGCCCTGCTCAAAGTCACAGGTACACTAGAAAAGAGTATGGGATTTAGGGTTATAGAATCTGGGTTCAAATCCCATCTCTGTCATTCTGTATATCTATGACCTTGGAAACCACTGAATCTCATTGGACCTCAGATTCTTCATCTATAAAATAAAGGAGTTGGGTTATATGACCTTGAAAGTCTCTCCTTGCCACAAATTTGCAATCCTACATATCACATTCAAAACGTTATCATGGTGCAAGGGTCAGAGAGATCATCCAGTCTGAAGAGAGAAAAGAAATAAGTAGAAATTGTTTAAACTGATACCTCCAAAATTGTAGGAAACATAACACCAACTATCTTTATGGATAGCCTGTCTGACCCCCTTCTTTATTTGCATCTCCCCCTTACTCTTACCAGTCCATGGTTGCTCAATGGATGGAACGCCAGACCTAGAATTAGGAAGAGCTGAGTTCAAATCCAGTATCAGATACTACTAGCTGTGTGACCCTGGGCAAGTCCCTTAACCTGTGTCTGCCTCAGTTTCTTCAACAGTAAAATGGGAAAAATAGCACCTACCTACCAGGGTTGCTGTGAGGATCAAATGAAATAAGAATTGTAAAACGCTTAGCATAGCGCCTGGCAGGTAGTAAACACTATATAAATGTTAGGTACTGTTATTATCATTATTATCTATTATCTGATGGGAAGTGAAAATAACAGAGAAATGTGAGGAGGGTTGTTATACAGGGTGAGCTGCCATGTGAAACCCAATAGCCAATGGTGTGTTTTACTAAGATGATAAAATAGCATGGTAGATAGAGGTTAATAACACAGTTATGCAGATAATTGCATATTGGAATATTAGGAGAGTAATTGTCTAGACAAGAAGGATAGTGACTTGGTGGAGAAAACATCACCCCAGGAGTCAGATTCAGCTTTCAAACCCAATTCTTCTACCCTCAGGAGCCGCCCAAGGATGGATGATGTGCCCTTTAGCACTGGATTCAAGAGTAAGTCACTTAATTTCTCAGAGCCCCAGTTTTGTAATCTGTAAAATGAGTTATGATTATATTCTTAGAGCCTACCTCACAAGTGAAAAAAATTCCTCTGTAAATTTTAAAGTGATATATAAATATGAACTTCTGTTACAATTATTCTTCTTCAATGTTTTTCAGAACAGTGTTTATTGGGGAAGGTATTATTTTCCAAGGTGGATTTTAATCAATTCAGTGGTAAAACAATAATAATAACATTTATTGCTTAGCATTGTGCTAAATGCTTTACAAATATTATATCATCTGATCTTCACAACAACCCTATGAGTCAGGTGCTATTATCCTCATTTTTACAGTCAAGAATGCAAACAGAGATTACATGACTAGTATCTAAAGTCACATTTGAACTCAGCTCCTTCTGATTCCAGTGTCCAGCATTCTATATACTACACCATCTAGTTGCCTATGTGATTTGTTGTACCCCCTGAATTATATATTACCTTGCAGGTAGGTCATGAAGCTTTCTGATCCTAATACAGGTGGTCTTCTCAGATGATACAAATGTGGTTCATCATTGGATCAATCCTTCTAATCTTTCCAGATTGATTGGATTTACCATAGACTATATAGACCCCATCTAAATTTATGCCTTAGAGAACCTGGAGACAGCCTCATACTACATTGAGGCATCAGAACAGGGCTTCCATGGGTGATCTTCATTCTTATTACAACAAGGTCTTGAGAAATGTTTGTTTGCTTGAATTGTAGGCATGTAGATACAGAATCTCAAAGCACTGGTGTCATATGCCACATCCTAAGGATTTAACCAGTCTTGTGTTAAGAAAACCAGGTTGCTCGAACTGAATGCTCTAAAGGCATAATGACCAAGCCTGTCACAAAAGGAAAAATCTGAGCATCTTTGCCGAGGTGGGGACCATGGGTCTAGAACACCATATATAACGTCAGACTATTTCTATATGTTGATCAGTTTTGCTGAACTATTGATTTTTTTCTCCTTTTGCATTTGTTGTTATAAGGGACAGCTCTAAGGGAGGGAGCCACAAGAGAAATACACCAGTAAATGGAAGTAATTTTTTTAAGTTTTTTAAAAGAGAATTAGGCTGGGTAAGAGGGCATAGCTACAAGTGAAGCCCAATTATTCAGGCAGGAGTAAGCAATCAAGGCTCAAATTAGACACTATGAAATAGGTGAGGTAAAAGCCAGGACAAGGAGTCCTGGGACTTTCATTGATCAATGCCCATTCCAGGTGTGGGGGTCAATACAGCACAGTAGCACAACTGGGGTGTGACCACTGATCTCAGAGGAGTTGCTGTCTGCCCTTTGGACTGGCAGGCATGTACTACTGCTCCCCGGAGCAAAGCCTGTGCCCAGTGAATGCAGCATGGGTAAAGAGCTAATGTCCCTGGGGTGTCCTCACAGTGTTAACTCATGTGAACAAGATGCCTATAAGACTGACATTGCAAATTGACAGCGGTGACCCTGAGTTTCCAATCATGTGGATCAAGTCAACTCTGGTGGAAGACCAGACAAGCCTGCTAATTGCCTGGAACAAAACTGCCCTTATTTCATTACTCTTGGTATAAAGAGGATTTCCAAAATGCCACACGGTTCTTTACTTTCGTGCATCTCCTGGGTCACACAAAATCAGGTGACGCCTTCCATGCTCTTCTCTTGACCTACCACCTTCCTGAAAAAAAACAGATTTTTTTTCTGTACTTTCTTTTATACAGTGTAGTAGAAAACAGGGTAGATATAGGATTAAGACGTGGGCTTGAATCCAAGTTCCCACACCAGCTATGAGACATTAGGCATGTTACCTAATCTTTCCAAGTCTCAGTAAAATGAGGATAATGTTTTCAATGAGCACTAGGTGGATCAGTGGATAGAATGCCCTGCCTGGAGTCAGGAACAAATCTGGCCTCAGACAATTGCTAGGTGTGTGGCCCTGGACAAGTCAATTTGCCTCAGTTTCTCTCATTTGTAAAATGAGCTGGAGAAGGAAATGGCAAACCACTTGTAATGCCAAGCAAAGGCAACTTCCCAAGGTTCAAAATACCAGCATAGGTGCTCTCCATTTTATTCAGTGAAAAATTAAGAACAGAGAAGATCAAAATATGACATCATTCAAAATACAGCATTAACTAAGTGTGATTCAATAATCTCCAAGTACTACCCCACCCTTGGACATTAGATTCATTTAATCAATCACAAAGTCCTTCTTCTAAATACTACTCCACCCCTAGGCTGTACATTCATTTAGTCCATCACAAAGCCCCTCTTCTCAAATTGAGATTAGTTTCCAATCATAAGTAAAGTACATTCATTTGTTTAATCACAGAGCACAAAAAGGTCAAAAGTTCCCCACCCTTGGATCACAATTGAATCTACCCCAGAGTTACAACAAGCTTAAGCACAGCATATAATACCCAAATGGAGGTCTTTTCTTCATCTTAACACCAGGTAAGTTCTCAGCAATCTTTGTTCCTGGGGAGACAAAGCTTATCAAGGCAACAAGATACATTGCCAGTCTCTTCATTAATTCATTCTCTGTCTGCAGAACAGTCCTAGGACCCCTGAAAACATTAGCAAAACCCCCTTCCAGGATTTCTGTAAACATACAACAAGAAAATTCTTCTTCAGGGCTTCTGAACCAACAGCAAGGTTCCAAGACCTCTGCAACAACAGCACTGTCCTTCACCAGTGGACAGAATTCACTCTCTGTCTGCAGGACAGTCTCAGGAGCTCTGAACCAACAGCCAGGTTCCAGGACTTCTGTAATAGCACTGTCCCTCACCAGTGGACGGAATTCACTCTCTGTCTGAAGAACTGTCTCAGGAGCTCTGAACCAACAGCAAGGTTCCAAGGCCTCTGCAACAACAGGACTGTCTTTCACCAGTGGACAAATCTGGCAAAACAATATCAAAACAGACAAACAAAGTACCAGCAAAACAGCCATGTCTCCTCAGTCCTTGGCAGCTCTGGGTGGCAGCTCTCAAAAGTCCTGGGCAATTCAAAGTGGCCCTCAGCAATCCTCTCCATCTCTCTCTGCCTCCAAGGTGCTGCTTCCAAAAAGTTCTTCTGCCTCTCTCTTGTGTCTCTCCAAATCTACCTCACCAGCTCCTCCCAGTTCAGCCCTCTCTTTTCACGTCAGCAAGTCCATCCCACAAGTGGGATTCACAAGCTCTGGGTTTTAACACAAACCAAAAACCAAGCCAATACAGGGGGATCTTAAAATTACATTACTATTACACCACTCCAGTATCTTTGTCAAGAAAACTCCAGATGGGGTCATGGAGAGTCAGACATGACTGAACACGTATTCTCAATACCTAACTCACAAGTTGTAAGGAATTTGACATTTTGATATATTATTGTAAATTATTATTATTTCATTCTTATCTTTTTAACAGGTTCAGATAGAAAGAGTCTTAGAGCAAGCCACTATCCTGCCTCTATGCTTTTATATTTCCTGCTCCACGAACTACTGAACAAAACAACTGATTTCTGCAGTTAATGTTATTATCGTTGTTGATAATAATAATAGAATTTACATAACACTTTGAGGTTTTGTAAAGCACTTTACACATATCCTATTTGGTCCTTACCACAGCCCTATGAGTTAGGTGCAATTATTATCCCCATTTCACAGATGAGGAAAGTGAGCCTGAGAGAGAGGAGATGGCAAGCCCAGAGGCACACAGCTAGCTAGTTAAGTGAGGCAGTATTACCAGCTCAAGCCTTCCACACTCCAACTCTAGTCTTTTATCCACAGTGCCACCTAGCTGCCAATATTACTAGTTGTGGGATATAAACTCAATCTCTGTAAGTTTAACAACAATAATCATAATAGCATTTCTATAGTGCTTACCATGCAATTTACAAATATTTTCTCAGTTGTGATCCTCACAACAATCCTGGAGGTAGGTACTTTTATTATCCCCATTTGAGAAAACTAAGGCCAACAGAGGCTAAGTGCCTTGCCCAGGGTCACACAGCTAAACAGTCTCTGAAGTCAGATTTGACCCTGGATTCAGCACTCTATCCACTGAGCCACTTAGCTCACTGAAAATATCCTCGGTAGGACAGTAGTGAGGACACCTACAGCATCCTGTTCCCAGTGATTCTCTTTTTTTTTAACTTCTGGTAGATCTTTAGATTTTGCATTCCATTCAACATAGAAATAATGTGCATTTGCTATAATGTTATCTATTTTAAAAAATGTTCTCAAGTTTTTATGGATCAATGTCATGTCTGGGTAATTGCGGGCAACAGTTTGGTCTGTGATAATGGTCTAGTAACAGGACAGTTTATTGGATGAGTTTTCTAGGATATTTTGAGATCTGTATCTACACTATGGGGATTTTGTGGTCTGTCTGTTTATGAAATATTCTTCTGATTTGCAATTCTGGCCAGCTGATCATATCTTCCTAGGTATTGGGGAGGTGCTAAATGTTTATAGCCTGAGGTGATACAATGCACAGTTTCCCACAATTCCTTGCATAATCTGCATTGATTGCTAAGTCCTGGTTGCATTAAAGAACTTATTTTTTTTCATGTAACTTGTATAATTTTAGGTGTCAGTGACATGGCCCTGAATCACTATCATTCACTCTTCCATTTTTATTAACAAATCCTGACTCATCCATTTGTTCAGTTCTTTGTCGACCTCACCGGATTGTCACCCCCATCAAAAAGAAGGCCTTTTCATTTTCCCTATTTCATTGGCTCCATTCAAAATCAAATCACTGTCAGTTACAGACAACAAATCCAAAGTGAGTATGATCAGCCCTGACTATTGCTTTAGTGAAGTGATGCCTGGTTGTTCCAAAAGCATTCTCTAACTTGATGATCTGAATCAATAGATCAATTGTCCTCCTCCTTTTTTGACAGTATTAATCTTTTTAGAAATACCTTACGGTTGTGAGCCCTGTGTTTCCTTAATATTTTGTGGGTTTTTGCTAGGATACTTTTCAGATCTGTTACTGTCCATTTTATAATCCTGAAAGTTTGCCTCTCTTGTCATCAGTGTACTAACACTGCTAACATTTGCATAGTACTTTAAGATACAAAAAGTGCTTTACACATATTGTCTCCTTTAATACTCCCAATGACCCTGGGAGGAAGATGATATTATTATCCCCATTTTACAGATGTAAAAACTGAGACTGGCAGTGACTTTCCCAGAGTCCTAGTAAGTTAGTCTCTACTTCTGTGGTATTTACAGAGGTGCACTTTGAGTAAATAAATACTAGAGGAAACATTGAAGCACAGATCTTCTGACTCAAGTTCAAAATTCTTTTTCTAGTTGAATTGTTGGAGTTTTTTTCTCTTCATTTAATTTTTTTAATTACAGGCATTTTCCTACATGTTTTACATTGACCCCATTGAACCTTCCCTGGTAACAAAGAACACCAGTTAAGCAAAATCAATCAACCAAGTCAAGTGATAAAGTTGAATAGCATTAGGAGCAGGCAGTCCCTACTCCTCTATAGAGAGGAGGTCTTTGTGTTTCATACCCTTGTCTTTCTAAACTAGGATGGTTCATTGCATTTATTCTGAGTTTAGTTGTCTTGTGTTTTCATTTATATTACTGAGTCATTCAATGCTCTTCTCATTATAATTCTGATTTGTTTTTTGGTGGAGGTCCTGATACATATCAGATTTGTTAGAATGCCTCACTGATCTCAGAGTTCCTGGAGAGGTATGACCTTACAACTCTAGATATACCATTTCCTTTGAAAACTCCTACTTTCTTCATAGGAGATGGCAAAGATTAATTAACAACTATAATGGCAACAATATTAATTACCGGGTCAAAGTGTCCCCATCATCCATTCTGTGAGAAGGGGGAGGACAATGATAAACGAAGGGAACAACATCGGATATACAGCTGTGTCTTTGTGTACTCTGAGATCCTTTTTTTTTTTCATTTTTTATAGACTTAAATACACAATAAGAAAAGAAAAAAAAAGCATTGCGACATGTACAGCACAATGAAAGAGACAATCCAAAATATACACCAATAAATTTCCATTTCAAAAGAGTCTATATAATAAATACTAGACATTGTATTCAGAGCTCTCCATTTTTTCTTTGCTGCCTTCTAAATTTTCTTTTTTTCTCTGCTGTGTATTTTTTACTTTGTTCTTTTTCTCCTTTACCCTCCCCACCAAAGGCAACAATTAAGCACGTATATATACATAGATGTAGATATATACACATACACACACATATATATACACACACATACACATATACATAAATATGTATCTATATAAGTGTGTATGTATATGCATATATACAAATATGCATATATAATATGTACACATGTATGTAAGTATAAACACAAGCATATATGTGCACATGCACATACATACACCAACATACCTTTGATATTTATAATCATAGTAATATATAGACATACATTCATATGTATCCATGTAAGACCCTACTATGCTTAGTTGTCCTCTGTTTCTCTGAGGGTGGACAACGTCTTCCTTCACAGGTCCAAGACGTACATTTCTCTAAGTGCACCAACTCATTGTCTCTCACACCACCACAATATCCTAATCCTACACTTTCTAGTTATAAACAATATTGATTAATTTGACTGACACATAGTGCAGTTCCTCCACTCCTTGCTCCTAATCAAATCTACTTTTTTTGCTTTAACTTTATCTCAGATCATGATTCCTACCCCTGCTTTTTATTCCCTAATTAATCCTACTCCTGATTTTTATTTTATGTTTGTGTGTATCTCTTATTTCCTATCCCTCCTGACTCTTCTACTTTACTTCAACCCACTACCTTGCCTTCCTATTTCTTAACCTACCCCTTCACCAAAGATCCCTCCCTTTTCTTCTCCCTGCTTCCTATCCCCTATGCCTTTTATTTCTTTCACAATTTAGAAGACTTTTACATCCTTCTAGATATAAATGTATTGTTCTCTCTTTAACCCTTTCCCAATAAGAATAGGGTTCCAGAACTACCAGACCTCCTCCCCCATCTAATTCCTCTATGTTGATTCTTCCTCTTGCACCTCATTTGCATAAGATAATTCCTATATCATACTCAACTCTACCCCAATCTTTCCTTCAAACTACCCAATTACTAATAACAATATTAGACACATAATTTACATTTCCTCATATAAAAAGTAAATAGTCTGTCCTTACTGAGTCCCTTGTAATTAGTCTTTGATGTTTACATTCTATTTCTCTTGGCTCTTATATGTCAAATTTTCTATTGATTTCAAGTCTTTTTGCATCAAAATCCTGAAAGTCTGGCAATTTATTGAATATCCATGCTTTTGTTCATTAAGGATTATGCTTAACTTTGGAGGGTATGATATTTTCAGCCACAACCCCATATCTTTTGCTCTTTAATATATAGTGTACCAAGACCTACAGTCTTTTAGTGTAGACACCGTGTGTGATTCTAACTGTGACTCCACCACATTAAAATTGTTTCCTTGTTTGTTTGGTTTTTCTCATTGCTTGTACTATTTTCTCCTTGAGCTGGGGGCTATGATATTCCTGTAGGTTTTCCTCATAGGACTTTTTTCAGGTGGTGATAGGTAGATATTTTTCTCTTTCTACTTTTCCATCTTTTTCTAACACTTCAAGACAATTTTCTTTAATTATTTCTCAAATTATTATATCAAAATTCTTTTTTTTCGACGACAGTTTTCAGGTAGTACAATTATTCTTATGTTTTCTTTTCTTGATCTGTTCTCCAGATCACTTGTTTTTCTTATAAGATGTTTCACTTTCTCTTCTATTTTTTCATTCTTAATATTTTGTTATTTCTTGGTCTCATAACTTCACTGGTTTCCCCTTGCCCAATTCTAATTTTCAATAGTCATTTTCTTCCTTAAGATTCTGGAGCTCCTTTTCTAGTTGGTTGACCTTCCTTTCATAATCTTTTGTTTTTCTTGGATTGTTCTTAATTTTTAAGAAAATTTTTCCTCAGTCTTTCTCATTTGATTTTTAAAGTCTTTTTTAAGTTCTTCTATGAATTATTTTTTTTTTTTTGCTTTTTGGAGGGCAATTGGGGTTAAGTGACTTGCCCGAAGTCACATGGCCAGTAAGTGTGTTAAGTGTCTGAGGCCAGATTTGAACTCAGGTCCTCCTGATTCCAAGGCCGGTGCTCTATTCACTGCAACACCTAGCCGCCCCACTTCTATGAATTCTTTCTGGGCAGGTGACTATTTGATGTTACTCTTTTCTTTTTTTTTTTTTTTTTGCTTCAGTATCCTCCTCTGAAGACAAATACTAGTCTTCTCTATTCCCATAGTAACTTTCTATGGTTGGGTCCTTTCTCCTTTGCTGGCTATTATTATTATTATTATTATTATTAGGAGCTTGTTATTTTAATCATGTCTAGTCCTGGGGTATGGGGATAGTGTCTCTGGCCTCAAATCCTCCTGCAGGTCTCTCCTCTGACCTAGAACAGAAATCAAGAACTCCACCCCCCTGTATGTACCTACAGCCAACTGCATCCCACCCACTGTGTCTGAACTCACCAGTCATATGCTGGTTCCTTTTCACCCAGGCTGTGTCTCAGCAACATGGCTGGGGCTGGTGTCCCTCATAAAAAGAGATTACCTCAGTCTTCTGCTGTTCAGATGCCCAACTCCCCATACTGTCCTGTGGCTGGGGTTAAGGATGCCTCCCAACCCAACTAGCCCAGAGTTCACCATTCACTATTTCAGCAAAAACTAGCCTAGGGGTGTTTATATTTCACAGAGACCAAACCTCAGTCCTGGGACTTTTCTTCTGCTTGTCACAGGAGGTCTACTGTTTTGCCCCTAATTTTGTTTGTTTTTTATCAATCAATGTTCTCCCTGAAGTGCTGCTCTGTCTTGTTTGTGGAGGAAATCCAGAGAACATGGGATTTTCTGACTGACTTTGCCATCTTCTCAGAAGCCTCTGTACCCTATGATTGTTAATGGAACCTATAAGGACATCACAGGAGCCCTTAAGGATTGGCAAATGGGGCTCTAGTGACCCCATTGATTGGGTCGCTCCTTTCAGTGTGAGAGAGGACAGGTAGGTGGCCCAATGGATAGAGCACCAGGCCTGGAGTCAGGAAGACCTGAGTCTGGCCACAGACACTTAACTAGTTATGTGACCCTGGGCAATCACTTAACTCTGCTTGCCTCAGTTTCCTCATGTGTAAAATGAGCTGGAGAAGGAAATGATAAACCACTCCAGTATCTTTGCCAAGATAATCCCAAATGGAGTCACAAAGAGTCAAACATCACAGAAAAAACTCAACAACAACAATAATTTCAGTGTCATATAACTGTTCTTAAGAGTCAAAGAAATAGGGGCAGCTAGGTGGTGCAGTGGATAGAGCACCAGCCCTGGAGTCAGAAGTGTAAATCTAGCCTCGGACACTTATTAGCTGTGTGACCTTTGGCAAGTCACTTAACCCCAAATGCCTCAAAAAAAAAAAGTAAAAGAAATAGAGTGGCACAAAGTTGTAGATTGGTCCTACCCAAAACCACTCTGAAAATTAGTTTCACACAGAGGACAATAGAACACAGAGAGTGGCAGAAAGAGTGACACTCTGGTTGTGATATCAAAAGACACATCAGAACAAATCAGAAATGCCAACACAATACCTCCTGTTCTAGAAATACTTCAAGGCAGATGACCCTACAGGCCTTTGGGTAACTTAGTATGTAAGAAGCTAGATATGGAGTCAGGAAGATCTGAGTTCAAATCCTGCCTCAAATCCCAGAACCTGTAAGTTTGGGATTAAGTAAAATGGGTGTCTATTTAATGGCATTATAGTGAGAGTTAAATGAGGTAATTAATGGATGTGAAAGACTTTGTAACCATAAAGTGCCACATAAGTGTGGATTCTTATCATCGACGTTATCATCGTTATATTGAGGATTATGTCAAGGAGATGCTTAAATGATTTTGTTTTAAAGCATGTGTTTTATAGACCTTTAAGGACTCATATAAATGCCAGCTATTATTATCAAAGGGCATCTCTGCAAATATCACAGAAGTAGATGCTAATTTACAAGGAATGATTCTTGGGTTTAAATAGTTAAAAAAAAAAACAACCATTGTATCCAAAGTACAAGGACATGATTGACATATCCTCAGTCTTATAAAGATAGAGGAAGGAAACAAGGGAATACTGAGGATAGATGATGATTAAGAGATGTGAGTCTGAGTCTAAGGTAAGGAGAAAGGGACAGCATTTCAAAGTGATGTGAGAAGGGAGACTAGGGAGCTAAGGAAATTTCTTTAAAGACTAGGCTAGAGGCTGCTGGAAAGTGTAAGAGGAATCAAATGAGCCATCTTCGTCAACATGTCCAGGACCATCAGGATAGTGTTACACTCCTGGGATGGGGCTGAATTCATTATGAAATTCAGCATTACTGCCACTCAGAAACAAAAAGGAGTCGGTCAGGGCTGCAACAAACCTGACAGTTTCCCCTCAGGTCCCTGCCCTGAGTTTGGAAGGCCTAGACATACTGGTAGACATCAACTCCCAGAAGACAGCATGGAAGATTTTAATAGGCCTGCAGAGCCAATAACCAGAAACACAACCCATCAGGGAACCTGGGGCAGATTTTAAGTGTATAAGCATAGACAAAGAAGTCAAAGGCTCACCCTTCTTTTCAAAGAAGGGGTTGTCCAAGCTTAGAGCACATTCATTTGGGATCATTAAGCCTTATTAAGTAACTGAAATTTTCCACTGCCATCCTAATTTGTGTGTGTGTGTATGTGTGTGTAACAGAGACACAGAGACAGAGATACACAAAGAGAATCTCTTTCTGTTGCATTTCTCTTGGCAGATCACATTTTATGGCAGAAGAAGGGTATTGTTGCCTGGCCATGAGATGAGAGTCACAACAGTGTCACCATCACTCAAGTGAGTAGAAGTGCCCTAGCTCTACTTAGGGGCTGAATTTGAAGCCCTTTTCACCCTGGAGCCAATTGCCATGCACAAAGATATACTATTTCTCCATCATGCTTCACCAAATCCCTTGAGATATGCAACAGTGCCAAGTTCTTAGTCTTTAAGCTTCTTGATGCTAGGACACCCATCTGGAACCTCTCCTAGACATTAGGTTGTTATTGCTGTTGTTTGGCCATTTCAGTCTCTTTGTGACCTCATTTAGGCTTTTCTTGGCAGAGATACTAGAGTGGTTTGTCATTTCCTTCTCTAGTTCATTTGACAAGTGAGGAAACTGAGGCAAACAAGATGAAGTAACTTGCCCAGGGTCACACAACTAGTCTGTGTCTGAGGCCAAATTTGTTCTCGCTGACTTAAGGCCCAGCACTCTATCCACCGCACCACAATCAACCACATTAGATTGATAAAGTGTCAAATGCATACTCCACGTGAAAGAAATCTTCTGGGTAAGCGTCATCTCCCAGCATTTGTAATCAGGCAAAGGAATTGGTGCTGACTATAAGTATTCAGACTCCTGGGGACCCAAATGCTAGATCCTGAATCTTCACTGTTTCTATCCTGTCTTCTATATTGTGTGAGATAGTATACAATACCACAATTCATCATCACCACTCCTTGTGAGGAGGCTAAGAACCCCAATTAATTAGAGCCTCCCCCATCCTCCAGAGAGTACTCTATGGTCATCTCCTCCTCCTCCAATCCATATGCTTCAGAGTCACCATGAATTGAAGTAGAATGTCATTCTTCAGGGGCGGCCAGGTGGCTCAGCGAGTAAGAGCACTGGCTCCAGTGTCGGGATGACCTGGGGATCAAATCCGGACTCAGATACTTAGCATCACACCCAGAAATAACTGTGTAACCTTGAGCAAGTTACTTAACCTCAATTACTTTAAAAAAAAAAAAGAATGTCATTCTGCTCTAGTCCTCACTCCCCTCTGGCCTCACCATTCATCATCCTTTGCCTCAATGGAACTTCCTTTCATTGCTAAAATACTGTCATTTATCTCCGTTTATATTCATTCCATCTTCTTGGTTGTTGTTGGGAGGGTAGGAGAGGTGATTGTATTTTGTTTTGGTTAGGTTTTTTTTTCCTGGACTTCTGAGTGAACTCCACAGTGAGAAAATCCCACTATTTATATAAATCAGTATATCCTCCACAATTCATAGTCCTTGAGTTATGTGAGGCACCAAGACCTTAAGTTACTTGACCGAGATCACATGTATGCATTGCAGATAGGATTTTAACCCAGGTCTTTCTGACTCCAAGGCAAGGTCTTTATCTATTATGCCAGGCTACTCTCCTTCTTCTTCTCCTCATGAACATGTGGCTATTGCGAAAAGACAATAAGACAGTGCGTGAGGGGCTAGCCCCTCTGTTACTCCTTTTGCCCTCCACCCAACACCCAACAATAAGTAGGCCTATTCTTTGATGGCATCAGCACCTAGCCCACTTCTGGCACATAGTAGAAAGTACTTAATAAATTGTCATTGACTGAATGGTTGAATGATTGATTCTAGACCAGCCCTTTGTTACCATTTCTCAGTAGCCTCTCCTTTGAAATTCACTCCATCTCAACCACTCAATCTATAGTCATCCATCAGTCTCCAGGCCATTTTCCCTGCCCCTTGAATCAGATCTATGTCTAGAAGACAGTCTTCCTCTGTAACCCAAGCCATCCTATGAAAGTTGATAGCCCTTCAAACAGCCTGGAGGCCAAGTTCTTCAGCCTTCTCCCCTGACATAATCTGTCTGCATCTCCCCCTGTAATAGGAATGGGAATTTGGAGATCCCCCCTACTTTGAAAGTAAACTCTGCCCTCTAATAGGCTGAATGTAATTACATGGATCCTGTGATGGAGGGAATTTGATGAAGGGAGAAACTGAGCCCACAGGAAACTGGGAATCAGAGCTAGACTAGATGCCTGGTGAAGAGGATGTTCAGGCAAAAAGTCGGGCTCATGAATAAATATTGATCTTATATTGGTTTGTGGGAAGGCTAAAGGATGCTGTGGCTCTCTATGTTGTTATGGCCTGTTAACTTCTTTACTACTATAATGGAATAGGCTTGGGGTTTGGAATAGGTTTGGGGATTTGGCTTTCTGGTGTCTAAATAAATGCTTTGCTTCTGGACTCTATATGGAGAGTTTGTTATATTTTGTGATCAAGCACCATGCAGGAATGTTTATAGTCATGGTCTTTATCATGATCGTGGGCACTGTAAATATTGCATTGGCACTATACCCCCTCACACGCTCTATGTTCCAACCAAAACAGCTACTTGTTCCCCACAGATACCATTCCATTTCTTGTTTCCATCCCTTTGCAAAGTTCTTTTCCCAAGAACATGCCTGAAAGCATCTCTCTCCTCACCTCCATCCATCTCTTACAATCATTAGCTACCTTCAAGGTCCAGTTAAGATGCCAGGTCCTACACAAGTCCCTTTTACTGCTCTCCTCCTTGTCATTAGGGCTCTTCTTATTGACTTACTTTTTATTTACTCATCTGTGTACATACTGCATTCCCCAGATAGAACATAATATCCCTGAAGATAGAGACTATTTTATTTTTGTCTCTATATTTCCAATGCCAGCCATGTATAATGGGTGCTTAATAAATGCTTATTAATTTTAATTGAGCTGAATCTTCACTCCACATCAGCTAGCCACAGAAGAGCTATATCTTAGATGACAAAGTGAATGGAGGATGTGGCCTGCCATATAAAGCCTTCTGAGCTTGTATTGGTCTGATCAGTCACAGTCAAATATGCTGCAACTTGACTCCAACATAGTGATGTCATTTTAGTCCTTTTCTAGAATGAAAGACACCAACCAACCAACAACCACTAGGTACTCAACAAATGTTTTACTTACTTGATTATACAATACATTTAATGTTTCAAAGAAAAGTTCCTGCTATTTCCTATGTGAATGAAGCTTTTCATGGACCTTAACTTTTAATAACTTTGAACAGACCAGATTAAGGGAACAATTGTGTTTTCATGGAAAAAAAAAACTGCCCTGTGGGGATTGTTTTCATGGAGAAACGCCCCCTTGCTCAAGGACCTAGCAATCTGTGAGGAAAAACAATATGTACATAGATATGGATAGATAGATAGATAGATAGATAGATAGATAGATAGATAGATAGATACAGATATAGCTATAAATAAACCTGTAATTTTATTGGGGGCAGCTAGGAGGTACAGTGTATAGAATGTCGGGTCTGGAGTCAGGAAGACTCATCTTGAGTTCAAATCTGGCTTCAGATACTTCCTAGCTGTGTGATCTTGGGCAAGTCACTTAACCCTGTTTGCCTTAGGTTCCTCATCTATAAAATGAGGTAGAGAAGGAAATGGCAACCTACTACAGTGTCTTTGCCAAGAAAATTCCAAATGGTGTCATGAAGAATGGGACATGACTGAAAAAATGACTGAACTGTGATTTTTTTCCATCTAAAGCAATGATTCTTAAATCTTTTTGTGTTATAGACTCCCAGTTAGCAGTCTTGTGAAGACTAAGAACCCCTTTTCAGGATAATGTTTTTATGGTGGTAGGTCTACCCAGAAGGATTACAACGAAAACCAACTATATTGAAATGTAGTCATTAATTTTTTTTTTTTAAGTTCGCAGACTCCAGATTAAGAACTTGTGGTCTAGGGAACTCCTGGGTGAAGGAACTTCTCCCACCAATTCATATCATGCGTTCTCTGCTACTTATACATTTACATAGTATATATGTATGTGCACATAAGTTTATGTATATATGTATCAGGTATACATATATGTTCGTGTGTATGCATATAGAACCATGTGTGCATGTATCTAATGCATATACACATATATGTATAATCCTATGTGTGTGTGTGTATATATATATGTGTGTATATATATATACCTGTATGGTGTACACGTGCATATATACATACATATCCTTCTTCCAAGAACTTGGAGAGATTTTTGGTCATCCTTGGCAGTCCAAAACAGTCATTGACCACATTTATTCTCTTAGAAGGGCGAGAGATCAGGAAATATGTTGAATCTTCACCTTTAGAAATATGAGTCAGGATTAACATTGAAATGGACCTTCTTTGATAGAAGTTCTGGTCTTATTTGTCACAAATTGGGTTGTGAGAACAACCGTGGACAAGTAAATGTAGACATGCATGTATCTCCATGTATGTGTGTATATATATGTAAGCACATGCTTACACACAAACAATTAATAAATATAAGGTAAAGGGAGGGAGGTAACTAGCAATTGAGCAGGATCGAGAAAGGCTCTCTTAGAAGGTGACAAGAGAGATAAGCTTTGAAGAAAACTAAGGATTCTGAGAGACAGAGTTGAAGAGAGAGTACATTCCAAGCCAAAGATACAGCAAGGGCTAACCTGGTGATGATGGTGATGGAGTCATCATATGGATTTGGAATCAGAGGAACTAGGCTCAAATCTCAGATTTGTCACTTCCTGTGTGTCCTTGGACAAGTCACTTTATTTCTATGACCCTCATTTTGCTCCTCTGTAAAACAAAGACTGGACAAGAAGACCTCTAATGGCTCTTCCTAGTCATCCTGTAATGCTCACTCAGTCTAGGAAATTACCGTGTTGCTACTGGGTACCCTACCCTACCAGTTTCCCTCTTCTTCCAAGGCTACTCCTTTACTTTCTGCAAGACCTCAAAACTGGAGGTCTTATTATACCTGACTCTTTGTAACCCTACTTGGTTATTTCTTGGCAAAGATACTGCAGTGGTTTGTCGTTTCCTTCTCCAGTTCATTTTACAGATGAGGAAACTGAGGCAAGCAGGATTAAGTGACTTGCCCAGGGTCACACAGCTAGTATATGAGGTCAGATTTGAGCTCATGAAAAGGAGTCTTCTTCACACCAGGTGTGGCACTCTATCCACTGCACCAGCTAGTTACCTGTTCCCAGAGGATAGCATTATCTTTTTTTGATGAACATTAGGAATCGTTCTGAGTCTCAATTCTGTGGCCTATTGCAGCAATGCAGGGCAAATCTTTTTTTTTTTTTGGAGGGCAATTGGGGTTAAGTGACTTGCCCAAGGTCACACAGCTAATTTGTGTGTGTGAAGTGTCTGAGGCTGAACTTGAACCCAGGTCCTCCTGACTCCACAGCTGGTGCTCTACTCACTGCGCCACCTAGCCACCCCTAATGCAGGGCAAATCTTGATACAGATGGATCTATTATGGATCTGTGTATGTGTGTGAATGTGGGTGTGGGTGTGGGTGTGTATTCAAAGTGTGAAGCAAATTGTTTATGTTTAATAAGGCCTCTCCTCAGATATAGGAAAGATAGGTAAGTGCCTGAATTAAAGGATGACAAAAAGGTAGGCGTTTTGGTCCAAGGGGTCGACAAGTCTGGAAGAAATCAGGAATATTGGTTCAAACAATAAAGCTGCTGGTAAAACAGTTCAAAAAATAAAGGCCCAAATCCACCAGTCAGCAAGAATTCAGATCCTGGGCTAACCAGAAAGATGTGGTGTGCGTTCAGAAGCAAGGCTTAAAAGTGAAATGGCGTAGGGCTAGTGAGAAGGGGATAGATGGATAATAACTACTCAGAAGATAATTAGAAGAAAACCAAAGAGGTAAAGAATGTGCTTTGAATAATGAAGATCTGCTTCATACCAAGAGTCAGTTGAAGGCCCCATCATGTTATGTCCACACCCCCTCCTTGGGGTCTACTCCCTCCCTCACCCTCCCAACACACTTCAGGTACCTGGAAGATGCACAGTTGTGGGCCCAGACTGTTCTCTCTCCCTGTTTTTGGAAGCTACTGTGCAGGGGGGAAAAAGACAAACAGCAGAGTCCTGCTCCTTGACATTTATTTCAATTCCTGTATATTTGACATTTTTCACGACAGCTATTGCCAGAGAACCTAGATTTATTCCAAATTGTCATTTCTACCTAGTACAACATAAGTCAGCCTCTAGATCAAATGGTTCAACGTGACATCTCTAAAGAATGGATCACAAGAGCAGTAGCTCTGTGTGACCCTCTTATTTGCTCCCAGTAATGGGCAACAGCGAATAGCAGGCATTATGCTTGAAAAGTCACTAACCTGCTCACACCCTTTGAACCGGCAATCCTACTACTGAGCAGAAACCCCAAGGAGTCCATGACAAAAAGAAAGGTCATTTATATGACAAAATAGTCATAGCATCCCTTTGTGGTAGCCCCCCAAAATTGGAAATAAAATGGACATCCGTTTATTGGGAAACAATTCAACAAATTGTGGTAGGTATATGAATGTATAACCAGGCTTCTAACCAAGCTTGGACCATTTTGCGTGCTGAAGAAGACATAGTTCTGGCTTGGCTTGACACTAAATATCTGCATAAGGGATAGAGTTTAGTTCAGAGTTTCTTGGGAGAAAGATATGAATAAAGGATATTCCCAAGGAATAGAAAGGAAAAAAATTGGAAGTTGCAGACATGTAGGGAAAGCCAACTCCTCAATTTTTTTCCCTTATTTCCATCTTGCCTCCCTAAAGACTTTGGAGAGAGAACTGTTTGAGTGAGATTGGGATGTCTTGCCTGGTTTGTGTTTAAAAAAAATGTCCCCACTCTCATCTCGATAACTTGTTCATACTCGTACATTCTCCCATTTCTGATTTCTGTTTGCTTGTATAAATAATTGTATAAATGGTTTGCTCATATTTGCTACTTGGGATGGTCTTTTCTGTATCAAGAGTTTAATGAGAAGGGGCCAAACTGGTGAAAATAAGTGAAGCACTAACCTTCCTCTCAAGAAGGACCTGTGAAGCCACTTTTCTTCTGAACTTATTACATCCCTAGACCAGCAATCCTTGAGGGGTAAGACAGCTATAACTCTAGTTCAATACCTCTCTTGGATAGAGGGATGAGGAAGAACAAATACCCAGCTGTAGCCCATTTCCTGAGTCCCTCAAGGAAGAAATTGCCATCTCCCCATCTCCCTGCTAGGGATCATTCTCTCTCATGCTCTCCACAAGTCATGTGCTATGCATTTAGACAATTTTAGGTTATCTAAATGTATAGAGACATTGTGTCATAATATATATGGCAATGAAAGAAACATAGACTGTGGGGGTGGGGGCAAGGGTTCACATTCCCACCTCAATTGATGTGGGAAGTGAATAAAATTGCAAATGGGCAAACACAATGGCTCATGTCCTTTAATTTACTTTAAAAATACAAACCTCTTTGAGTCAAGAAATAAAGAAATCTATCTGGTTGAAGGGATCAGTCGTGTCCATTGAGCCTATGTATAAAATAGCAGTCAGTCCATTGCTAAGCTTAGTCAAGAGGGGTCCAGCCGAGCAATTGAAGATTTCAGTTCTAGAGTTGAGGATTCCAGTTCAAATCAAGCCCCTAAGAAGGAATCAACCTGGCCCTGAGAGAAGAGGTTTTTTTCCCCCATCTTCACCCATATTGGCCATGTCAATAGAGAGACTGGACCAGGAGAGGGAAAATTCATTCAACTGGGAACAGAGAGACACAGTGAAGAAAAACCAGATACACTATGGAAAAGTAGCTCCAGGACTCAGAGTCAAGCAGAGAAATATCTAAGAAGAACTTCATGAAGATTCTATAAGGGAGAAAAGGCTTGCGATGATAAGGAGTTGTGAACTTACTAAGTATGAACCATATGAACTCCCTAAGTATGAATGCATTCTTTCCAAGGACAATGTGTGTATAAGAGAAGAACATGCCCCCATGAGGAGAGGAGTGTGGGTGGCTCCTGCAACAGTTGTCCTTGCTCTAACTGCCTAATAATTGTTGCTGTTTAATAGTTTCAGTTGGAGGGGTGGCCAGGTAGCACAGAGAGTAAGAGCACCGGCTCCAGTGTTGGAATAACCTGGAGATCGAATTCCAGGCTCAGACACTTAGCACCCACCCAGAAACACCTGGCCGTGTAACCTTGAGCAAGTTACTTAACCCCAATTGCTTAGGGGCGGCCAGGTGGCTCAGCGAGTAAGAGCACCGACTCCAGTGTTGGGATGACCTGGATCAAATCCGGGCTCAGATACTCAGTACCACACCCAGAAATAGCTGGCCGTGTAACCTTGAGCAAGTTACTTAACCCCGATTGCTTTAAAAAAAAATAGTTTCAGTTGGGTCCCCACTTGGAGTGTTCTTGGCAAAGACACTGGAGGGGTTTGCCTTTTCCTTCTCCAGGTCATTTTAAATGACTTATCCATGGACTAATACCAGAGCTGGGATCCAAACCCAGGCCCAATGACTCCAAATCCATTATTCTTTCTACCATATCACACTAACTAATACAAATTGAAGCTCAAGAAAGAGGTGCTTTCTAGGTAGTATTTGGATGGAGTACGGAACCTGTAGTAAGATAGACCCAAGTTAAAATTCTTCTCTTATTAATTATGTGAGACTGACAAGTCACCTAACTTCCATGTGCCTCAGTTTTTCTCATCCATAAAATCAGGTTAATAATAGTTCATACTTCCCAGAAATTGTTTCAAGGATCAAATTCATTAACATATAAAATCCTTGGTAAACCTTAAAGTGCTCTATGAATGCTAAATAATAATAATAACAATAGTATGGCACTGGAGACTACATTAAAATAACTTCTCTCTTCCTCTGATGTTTTTGTTCTTTAATGAAAAGGGAAGATAATCATTCAAAGGTCCTTATTGGGCTCAGCATGAAAACAAGTCTTTAAGTATTTGCTCATATCCATGCGATGGACCACTGGGATTGTGGGAGAGAAGGAGAGAGGAAGAGAGGGAGCAGTGATGGAGGGTGTAGTTGAAAAGTACTATTTACATGGAGAGATTCCCTTTGATTCAATCAAGACATCTATTAAATGCTTTCTATGTGTTCACCTTGACACTAGCTATAGTAGATAGAGTATAAAAAATGAAAGCTAAAGCCTTCAAAGTGCTTTCAGTCTAATGGGAAGGAGATGTTATATGTGCATGATGCAACATAGAAAGTTAAAGGGGAAGGGAGAAACAAGCAAAGAGCTATGAGAAATATGAAAGATTTGAGGAGGGCAAGATCACATACTCCTGTCAAGGCAGAGAAGGTGGCATTGAAGTTGAACTCGAACAATAGTGGACAGTTTGTCCCAGTGATAGGGGAAGGCAATAAGACAGAACAAAAACAAGAATGAGACTGGAGAATAATACAGTTTGACATGTTTACATGTAATATGTAAAGGGGATCAGTGTGAAATAAAGCTAGATGGGTAGATCAGAGCCAGATCACGGAAGGCCCTAAATGATTGCCTCTAAAGTTTTGTCTCAGTTTTAGTGGAGATAGATCATGCAACTTAAGGAAAAAAAAAACAACCGGATTACAACTTCAGTGCAACACAGAAGATATGAAGGTATCTTGCTCCCTGGCTAAGTTGGTGGCAATTACCACAGATCACTTGTAGACAAGTTAATCAACAAGGCCCAGGGGAGTTAAATAGGAAAAACATAAAGAGGAGGAACAAGGGATTAAGGGATAAGAAAACTTATTGACTACTAACTTGCTGTTCTCTTCCTCCTGCCTGCTTCCTCCAATAGTCAGCAGCTGAGCACATCTTGCTGTTTCTTTAATTTAATCAATAGCTAGGTGGTGCAACAGATAAGAATGCCCAGGCTAGAGTCAGGAACACTCATCTTCCTCAGTTCAAATCTGGCCTCAGACACCTACTAGCTCTATGACATTAGGCAAGCCACTTTAATTGTGTTTGCTTCAGGTTCCTCATCTGTAGAACAAGCTGGAGAAGGAAATGGCAAACGATTCTAGTATCTTTGCCAAGAAAATTCTAAATGAGGTCACGAAGAGTTGGTCATGACCAAAAATCAACTAAACAACAACAAAAGATGAAGCACTGGCTAGCAAGCTGGGTCTGGAGTCAAGAAGACCTGAGTTCAAATCCAGTTGCAGACACTTAGCTGTGTGACCCTGGACAAGGCATTTAAACTCTGCCTCAATTTCCTTATATGTAAAATGGGGATAATGATAGTTCCTACCTCCCAGGGTTGCTGTAAGGATCAAAAGAAATAATAAGTACTAACCATAGTGTCTGACACATAGTAAAAACCATAAAAATGTTAGCTATTATTAATCCTTCATCTGCCTCAGGAAGAATAAATTACATTCAATTTTATTGTAAATCCTTAAGAAGGAAAGTTTGATTTTCTTGTTGTCTTAGTTTCTGATTTGCAAAACAAACCAAAAAATGGTAACGGTCGAAAGTATGCAGTAAAAAATATTTTTCTTCTCTCTTTTCTCAGCATTCCGTATGGACAGCAGATCGTAGAAGGGAAGGAAATGTGAGGGATGAGTATATAAGGATAAATATAGTTGTTGCAAGAGAATTCATTTTTTAATGAAATCACCATGAGATTTGTAGACATGGCTCAGAAATCGATCTCTCAGATCAGATGACAGACCTGAAGATGTGCCTTATGAGAACCATCAGAGAAACTTAAATGAGCCTTTTTTGAAGAATAAACACTGAAAAGCCAAGGAATTTCAAATAGATCAGCATTTTGACTACGTAAAGACGATGGTGAAATAACTGACTCTAAAAATTACCATTGTAATTTTTCAGCTTTCTCTTCCCTAGCAAGATCTCTGAGTGTGATCCTTTTCTGGCTAATATTAACAAGTGGGCGCTGTTCCTAGCCCATCCCGGATTCAGGCTCTGGTGGGGGAAAAGTGGCAGCAATAATGATTTGTGCCCGTTCCCCAGCTGTCCTTCACTCCATTTATTACTGGAAGTTCTAAAAAAGCATTTGAGTGTTTAAAAAGCCATAAAAATGAGGTTTAAAGGAAATCAGAAAGCAGATCTAAAAATAGTCTAGCATTAGGCCTAAATGCTAGAAAACAGGCAGAAGTATATAGCCACTGTTTCTCATTTAGTTTTCAGTTTTTTTATTAGAATCTGTTTCTTAAAGGAGTTGGTATCCCAGGTGAGAAAATGGATCCCAAGCAGGAAGGGAGGACAGAGTGGTGTTCTGGGATTTTCTTCCTCTTCTCTGCTTAACCTGTACCACTTATGTAATTCGTGAGAACAGACTCCAAAACCTGAAATAATTTTTAATAGTATTTAACTTTTTCCCAATTACATGTAAAAACAATTTTAAACATCTACTGTTTTTTAAAGTTTTGAGTTCCAAATTCTATGCCTCCCTCCCTCCCCTTCCTCCTCCCGGAGATGTAAGCAATCTGACACAGGTTATACATGTGCAATCACATAAAACATTTCCATGTTTCCTGAAATAATTTTTAAAAGAAATTTATTTGATCATTTGACAGAAGAGAACAAGCTGGAAAGAATGGGTGGCCCCCTCTCCCCAGGTTCTAGAACACTTACATTATATAGGATTTTGACAAAGGTATCCACACACAGGTTACACAGTAATCACATTTAATTCAGTTAAGCAATTTCACCAAGAGGGCAACTTGAAAGCAAGGTAGAATGAGATGTAAAAATAAAATTTGGCAAAGGTACAAAGGAAATCCAAAACACAGGTTTAGGTGGACCCACAACAAGTCGTGGGTGTGGTAACCCAAAACAATATTTTGGGTGGATTCAGGACCCAGGAAAACCCAAAATTATAATTATCACTGGAGTTCCTAGAGAATCAAACAACATTTGGGGAGCAAACAACCCCTAATCACATAAAGCTGGATTTAAACAGAATAATAATTAGTAATTTTTATAAACAATAAAATGAAGCCTTTTTCCCATACTTGAAAACCCAAAATTGCCAAGGATGAGGAGTGTGACAGCTCCTTTGTTACCATCTACCACTGTCACCAAATCTCTGCCTGTTCTCAAAGCATATAATTCCTTTGTTCCCCCTATTACACCCAGAACAGAAAGTAGGTTTGGTTTGGTTTTATTTTTCCAAAGAACTTTACTCACAACTAAAGGAAATACTTAGATGTCTATTCATAGGGATACCTATCTCATCAATTTCTCCAAGGATACGGGCTGAAATCTATCCATGCCTGTCCATCCTGTATCACTCTTGTCCATGTTCTCCCAAAAGCTCACCAGAAGGAGTTCACCTAACCTGGTAGAGGACTTCCTTGCTTTCTCCCAACACTGAAAGGATGCCATTGGAACATTAGCTGTCCAGCTGTCATCCCTGTCCCTGGCCATGTGACCAGCCCATGTCCTTTTATCACACAATTCTTTGATTGTGTCTTTTACTCCTGTTCATCTTCAGAGCTGGTCACATGTGGCAGCCTGCTCACATCTACCACCATGTATTTCTCCATTGCCCTCTGGGTGATATTCACCTTCATTTCTTCAGAGGCCTTGGTCTTTCTGCCATATGGTAACACCAATAAAATTCCAGCATTGAAAAGACGGGCCTTTACTTACAGGAGAAGCTTAGGGGTGAGGATGGGGTATAAGAAGAGCTTTGCTATTTTCCAAAAGGAAACCAATACACTTTCTTTCCCCCATTCAACCCTGGGCCCATCTCACGGTCCATCTGTATTGTGTGTCTTAAATAAACACATTGCTGGATAAGCTCTAAAGGTCTGTTGGCAATCGGAAAAATGAATGAATGAACATCTGTAAAATGGGGATAATAACAGTACCTACCTCCCAGTTGTCATGACGATAAAATGAGGAAATATTTGTAAAGTATTTTGCAAACTTCAAAGCACTATATAAATGCTGGCTATTATTATTTTTATTTCATCCATTAGGACTTGCCTGTATGGCTGGACAGCCTAAATTCATTTCTTTTATCACAGATCAAGTCCTGCAGCTTGATGCAATCACCATGACATCATTCCTAAATGGGAATTCTGGAGAACCCACCCCATCTACCTGCAAACCCTCTTCAACATCCACTCTACTCTGGATCTCCTCCATTGCCATAGCAAATACCTTTGACAAGTATATTTCTCTGTTCCATGCTTCACTGGATATTTATTCTTTGAAGGTCATTGAATGGGGTTGTTTCTGTTTATACTTTCTAAGGAATCCTGGGGGATCTAATGTACACATGGGAGATACTCATTATAAAGGAGTCTGTAAGATGATATTGTTTTCATTGTGTTTGACCTGCCAAAATTTGTACTCTGAAGCAGCAATTTCAGTGTACGCAGGGTCACATCATCTTGCAATGATGAGTGATTAAAATTAGACTCTAACAGAAATAGAAATTTCTTAACTAGCTATAAATGACCAACAAATTCCTGGGCTCATACCTTCTTGTTGTTGGTATTGTTATTCAATCATTTCAGTTGTGTCCAACTCTTCATGACCCCATTTGGGGTTTTCTTCTCAAAGATACTCAACTGATTGACCATTTCCTGCTCCAGTTCATTTTTTTTTTAAAGCAATCAGGGTTAAGTAACTTGCTCAAGGTTACACGGCCAGTTATTTCTGGGTGTGGTACTGAGTATCAGAGGCCGGATTTGATCCAGGTCATCCTGACACTGGAGCCGGTGCTCTTACTCGCTGAGCCACCTGGCCACCCCTAAGCAATTGGGTTTAAGTAACTTGCTCAAGGTTACACAGCCAGGTGTTTCTGGGTGGGTGCTAAGTGTCCGAGCCCGGGATTCGATCTGCAGGTCATTCTGACAGTGGAGCCGGTGCTCTTACTCACTGTGCTACCTGGCCACTCCTCCAGTTCATTTTACAGATGAGGAAACCAAGGCAAACAAGGTTAAGTGACTTGCCCAGGGTCACACAGCTATTATGTGTCTGAAGCAAGAATTGAACTCGTCTTCCTGACTCCAGGGCCAGCACTTCATCCACATCATCACCTAGCTGGTGTTCTGCCCCCATCTATGAAGCACCTAAATGACTTCCTGCCAACATGCTTTCCACATCTCCATGTGAATAGTTGCCAGGCTGGCCAAGGATAAAGTTTTCTATGTTCCTCTATCAGAAAACCACTGTGTCAAGAATGTTTTGTTCTAACTGCTCAGTATTTGTTTGGATTGTTTAGGAGAAGAAATAGTTAACTCTTTGACTGTTAGTCTGAGAAAGGAGCAATTCTATCAGCTGCAGTGAGAACCTTACTATTTGTTAAAGGTCCATCTATCATAAAGAGAGCTAAGAACTAAAGAACAAATGACTGGCAGTGTGATTGTTAACCAAGGTAAACATTGATCCTGCTTGGAGAAATATAGTCCTTCAATACACAAAGCTGCTGTGTTTTTCTTCAGGAAGGATGAGTAACATGTAATGGAGAGAACAATGGACCGAAAAACAGGAAACGTGGGTTTGAATCCCACTTCTCCCATTTACTAGTTTTAGCAAGTTATTTATTCTCAAAGCTTCTGTTTCCTCAAGATAATATTGTGATATTACTACCCATGAAGTTGTTGTAAGGAAAACTCTTTGAAAATTACCCAGGACTACAAAATGTGAGCTATTATTAATATTACGAATACCATTTTCAACTATGAGGATTAAGGAAAGAGTGAATAAAAGAGCTAAGAATCAGAAACATAGTAATTACTGGCCTACCCAAAAAGGGAATAGAGAGCTACTTGAGGGAAAGCTAAACTCTATGACTCATTGGCCTCTGCTAAGAAAAAGCAGCTAAATAATACTAAATAATAAATAAAGTCATGCTTTTCTGGAAAGACTTTTATTGCATGAATCCCAGAAGCACCCCCACCCACAGTGAACAAATCATTAAAAAGGCTCTGACTTTAAGAAAAAAACTCAAAAAGAATTTGCAGTTGAATTATTAAGTTATTTAGCAACTGGAAAAAAATTTGAGTGAGAGGTAGTAGTTAATGATAATGATACAAAAAAAGATTTAATAAAACATTTAAAAATATACAGAAAAAACTAAAAAAGTTCAGAAAGAGATACAAATAGATTTTGTGACTACCATATTAAACTAAATATACACTTAAAAAGAACATTATGAAAGTTAGAAAGAAAATCACAAAGCCATGCTAACTGGGTCCACTACAATTTTGTGTTGCTTAGTTTCAATGGAGCCTTCCCTGAGGTGAGGCAATCTTTTTACTTCTCCCTAATTCTTCACCCTAGGGGCCGCTAGTTGGTACAATGGATAGAGTGCTGGGCCTGGAGTCAGGAAAACTAATGTTCCTGAGCTCAAATCTGGCTTCAGACACTTACTAGCTGTGTGACCCAGGGCAAGTCACTTAACTCTACCTCAGTTTGCTTTGTTTGTAAAATTCTACCTAGCTGTAGAAGGAAATAGCAAATCATTCTGGTATCTTTGCCAAGAAAACCCCACATGGGGTCACAAAGAGTCAGACATGACTGAAAAATGACTAAATAACAATTGATTCCACTTACCACAGCAGCTTTTACAAACTTTGTCACCCACTTCTAACCTCCCTTGGATCCATGAGATTAACTTCTCTATCATCCACACACGTATCTTCAATCTCCTGGTCTTCTGGCTCCTTCCCTTTTGCTTACTGACATACCTTTGTCTCCTCCATCTTCAAAAAACCTTCCCTTGATCCCAGCTAGCTTTCATCCTATGTCTCCCCTCAAAGCTAAAGATAAGGCCATCTACAATTGATGCCTCTACTAACTTTTCTCTCATTCTCTCCTTCATGCTCTATGATCTGTCTTTTGACTTCACAATTCAACTGAAACTGTCATCTCCAAAGTTAACAATGATCTCTTAATTGTCAAATCCAATGGCCTGTTCTCAGTCCTCATCCTTCTTGACCTCTCTGCAGCCTTTGACACTGTTAATTAATTTCCCCTTGTACTCTCCTTTCTAGGTTTTTGGGACCTTTCCTGTACTGATTCTTTCTCCTCCTATTGTGATAGTAATGGAATATAAAGATTCCCCTGTATTGGCTTGGTTTTCAAATTGATTGTGTTAAAACCCAGAGCTTGTTAATCCCACCTGTGGGATGGACTTGTTGATATGAAAAGAAAGTCCTGAACTGGGAGGAGCTGGTGACGTAGATTTGGAGAGACAAGAGAGAGGCAGAAGAACTTTTTGGAAGCAGAACCCTCGTGGAGGTAGAGAGAGAGACTGAATGGATTGGGGAGGACCACTTTGAATCGCCCTGGACTTTTGAGACCTGCCCCCGGAGCTGCCAAGGACTGAGGAGACATGGCTGTTTTGCTGGTACTTTGTCTGTCTGTTTTAATGTTGTTTTGCCAGATTTGTCCACTGGTGAAAGACAATCCTGTTGAAGAAGTCCTGGAACCTGGCTGTTGGCTAAGAGCTCCTGAGACTGTCCTGCGGACAGAGAGTGAATACTGTCCATTGGTGAAGGACAGTGCTGTTGTTGCAGGGGTCTGGGAACCTTTCTGTTGGTTCAGAGCTCCTGAGACTGTCCTGCAGACAGAGAGTGAATACTGTCCACTGGTGAAGGACAGTGCTGTTGTTGCAGGGGTCTGGGAACCTTGCTGTTGGTTCAGAAGCCCTGAAGAAGGATTTTCTTGTTGTTTGTTTACAGAAATCCTAGGAGAGGGTTTTGCTAATGTTTTCAGGGGTTCTAGGACTGTTCTGCACACAGAGGATGAATTAATGAAGAGACTGGCAATGTATCTTGTGGCCTTGCTAAGCCTTGTCTCCCCAGGAACTAAGATTGCTGAGAACTTGCCTAATGTCAAGATGAAGAAAAGACCTCCATTTGGGTATTAAGTGCTGTGCTTAAACTTGATGTAACTCTGGGGTAGATTCAATTGTGATCCAGGGGTGGGGAACTTTTGACCTTTTTGTGTTCTATGGTTGAACAAATGATTGTACTTTACTTATGTTTGGAAACTAATCTCCATTTGAGAAGAGGGGCTTTGTGGTGGACTAAATGAAGGTACAGCCTAGGGGTGGAGTAGTATTTAGAACAGGGACTTTGTAATTTATTGGATGAATGGAAGGTCCTGGGGTGGGGTAGTACTTGGAGATTATTTAATCACACTTAGTAAATGCTGTATTTTGAATGATGTCATTTTTTGACCTTCTCTGTTCTTACTTTGTCACTGAATAAAATGGAGAGCACCTATGCTGGTATTTTGAACCTTGGGAAGTTGCTTTTCCTTGGCATTACATTACACCTATCTGTCCTGGTTGTGCACACTAATTATAGGTGTCCCCAAAGGCTCTGTCCTGGGTCATCTTCTCTTCTCCCTCTATTGCTGATTTACTTGGTGATCTCATCAGCTCCCATAGATTCAATTCCATATCTATGCTGATGATTCTCAGATATACGTATCCAGCCCTAATCCCTCTCCTTTCCTCCAGACTCAAATCTCCACCTGCCAATTGGACATCTCAAATTATAGACCCATAGACATAGTGAATTCAACATATGCAAAACTGAATTCATTATTTTTACCCAAACCCTGTTGTTGTGGAGTAATTTCACTGGTATCCAACCCTTCATGACACCATTTGGGGTTTCTTGGCAACTATACTGCAGTTGCCATTTCCTTCTTTACCTCATTTTACAGATGAGGAAACTGAGGTAAACAGAGTTAAGTAACTTGCCCAGGATCACACAGCCAGTGTCTGAAACCAGATTCAAACTCATAAAAATGAGTCTTCCTGATTCCAAGCCCAGTACTCTATCTACTGGTGCTACCTAGCAGTCTACCCTCTTCCAAATTTCCTTATTACTGTGGAGGCTACCACCATCCTTCCCATCATCTAGACTCATAAATTATGCATCATCCTCAACTCCTCACTCTCCCTCATCACCCCCAATAGCCAATCAATATTTATCCTACCTTTATAAGATCTCTCCTATGAGTCTGTTTGCCTCAAGTCTCTCTCCAAATTGATCCATCTTTCATTCATTCAGTTGTCAAACTGGTATTCCTAAATTGTAGAACTAATGCAGGCTTCTATTCACCCAGAATCAGTGTTTCCCTATCATTTTGAGGATCAAACATACATTCCTCTGTTTGGCATTCAAAGTCCTTCATAACCTGACCCCCATGTACTCTGAAATCCATTGATAATGGCCTCCTTGCTCTTTCTTACACAAGAAACTTTATCTCCTGACTGTGCATTTTCATTGGTCCCCAAACCTGGAATTCTCTGCCTTCTCATCTCCATCTCTTGGCTTCCCTGGCTTCCTTCCAGATCCATCTAAAATCCCAGCCTTTATAAGAAACCTTTCCTGAACTCTCTGCTGGTACCTTCCCAACGCTGATTATCTCAAATTTTAGATAGATGGATAGATAGATAGATAGATAGATAGATAGATAGATAGATAGATAGAT
>NW_027187347.1:16679620-16709620 GCF_028583685.1 Petaurus breviceps papuanus
GATAGATAGATAGATAGATAGATAGATAGATAGATAGATGGATGGATGGATAGATAGTCAAACTATGTAGTTTCAGCCATTAGACAGTGAGCTCCTTGAGAGCAGGAATAATCTTTTACCTTCCTCTATATCATCAATGTTCATCACAGTGGCTGGCATAAGAAGCATTAATAAATATTTGATTAGCAGAAGTTCATAGTTTCATACACAATCCTCCATTTTGTTCTTTACATGCAGAAATATTTATGTTTGTTGATGGTTGCTAAGTTCATGACAAAAAAAAAAGAGGAAATGTAAATTAAAAAATAGAAATAAGGAAGTAATCTGTCCCCAGGTATTTTTTTTTCAAATCTTGCTTTAGCTGACACTTTCTTTTAATGTTAAGATTAGTGTTAAATTAATGTAATTAATTTAGCAGTTATATTTTTGTAAACAAAGAGATGGTTGCTGAATTTTATATTTTATTTTCCTAGATTATAAATAATGGCATCTCTTTTACCTATCTCAGAAGTCTGCTATCAGGTCTGATTAAAATAATATATGCAAAATGCTTTGGTATTTCTTTTGTTTTACTTTTAGCTTTTGCAGAAGGATAATTACTAAGAAGCCATAGCAAGAATGGAGGTACAAATATTTTTCCCTGAAACTTGAAGGCACACACTCTCCCCTGTACCAGCACAGTCACTGGGCAGAGTGGGATCAGTCTTAAAACAATTTCTACATAGAATTCATCCCACCAAGAATCCTTCCAAGTGTAGCATGGCTCATAGATGAGTTGCTATCCCTCTGTCTTGGATCTTCTTAATACATTCTTATTTGAAGGTAAAGCTGGTCATTGAGGACTTCACTCCTCACCTGGATACACTATCCACAAAATTTGACCTGAGTTCAAGCTCTGGGACCTCTAGCAGCAATCTTTCCCAACCTTTTGAAGCTCACAAGGTCAAAGCCTAGTCCAATACTTCTTTACCTAAGAGTGTAAACAAATAGACAGGACAGAGACAGAAGCAATGGCAAGACCATGCTCTCATAGCTTTCTCCCCACCCAGGAGTCTATAGAATTCCTTGCCTTTAGTTCAAATGCAGCCGTGAAACAAAGAGGGCCATAAAGAGCTTTGTAATCTTTAAAGTAATATATAGATATGAATATAGATATAGATACATAATGAGTATGCACATAGACATGCATGTATATGTGGATATATTCACACATGTGGATATAGACATACTTCCGTATGTATTGTGTGTATATATGTGTATATGTGGGCAAGTGTGTGTGCACTGTGTCTATGTTGATGTATACACACATGGATATGTATGTACATATACATGCATATATGTATATCTAATTGTGTGTGTATATATGTATATGTAAATAGCTAGATGGTGCAGTGGATAGAATGCTGAGCTTGGAATCAGGAAGACCTGAGAAAAAGGGGAAAGATAAAAGAAGATGGTATTGAAGGGACAAGGGGAGGCTTACTTAGGATTAGGAAACCTGAGGATGTATGTAGACTGATGGAAAGGAGTCAGTGATTTCAGGAAAATTAAAGATGCATGATAGAAATGATTGCTAAAATAAAGTCCTCAGAGGAAGTGAAAAAAAAATGAAACTAAGGGTACAGGAAGACCTGAGTTTTCAGACACTTCCTAGCTGTGTGACCTTGGGCAAGTCACTTATCCCTATTTGCCTCAGTTCCTCATCTGTAAAATGAGCTGGAGAAGAAAAAGGCAAACCACTCTAGTATCCTGTAGCAGCAAGCACCCCAAGCGCGTCCTCAGGGTTTGCTGCCCATACAGGTTCTTGGATCTGCTCCGTTAAAGGAAAGCAACTCAAAATGGGTTAACAAGCTTACTTTAATCAGTCAGACATATATCGTTTACCTTGTTCAGGGAAAAAAGGTCAGCACCCCAAACTTCAAAATACACAGACAGAATTATCAAGACATTAACAGATCAAGTAGACAGCTTTCCAAACTGTCCAACCATTACATCCATACCCAGTCAACATCTGGGTTTCCACATCTGGGTTTTTCAAAGCCGGGGGACTCTCAACAACGGCTTCCCAGAATTCAGATCAAATCACAGAACACTTCTTAAAGTGAGTCCCAAAACAAAGCTACACATCAGGGCTTATATAGCCTTCTCCTGGCTCAGAGAATGTAACAACCTTATTGACTCACTGGCCAATCAAGAAGTATCTACTGAAAAACAAGCCTCCCTCCCCAGGCTTCAGGTGCATTTTAGCCTAGGGGCAGGGAAGATCTTCCAAATTTGCATTCCCATTACATATCCCCGACAAGAAAACACCAAATGGAGTCACTAAGAGTCAGACATGACTGAAATGACTAAATAACAACCGCAAATGTATGTGTATATATGCAGAGACAGAGGTAGAGATAGAGATAGAGATAGACAGAGGTATCATTTTTTGCTGCAGTTGTTTTTCTGCCTTAATACTATGGCCTCCTCTATGTGCTCCAGAGGACTGCTTTCCATCTGGTGGAAGTTGTTGGAACTGCAAAGAAGTCCTAACCTCTAAGTGACCAGCCTTGAAAATTCAATGATGGCAAAAGTCATAAGAATTAGGAAGAAAAATGTAAAACACGTGAGGAAATGAGAGAGGGAGAGGAGTCGTCCAAGAAATGGATCAAAGTCCCTATATAAAGGATGTGTGCATAGACACACCCAAGTTAGAAAGTAAGGATGCTGTGAGAAAGGATATTCTCCCAACATTCCTTCAGGCAAACACCAGTGCCAGTTTACAACAAATGCCCAGTGACTGCCTCTATAAACCCAGAGTCCCTTGACTAAACCCAAAAGGAATAGAAAAGATATATGGAAGATATTAATTACCTTAAGCTCCCTGCCTCATCTGCTGGAGAAGGTCTTATGAATGTGTGGAGAGAGGGCAGTATGGAAGCAGGAATTATCAAGTGTAGGCAACTTTTGCGAGAAGTTTAGTATCAAGAAAAAGGGGAAAGATAAAAGAAGATGGTATTGAAGGCACAAGGGGAGGCTTACTTAGGATTAGGAAACCTGAGGATGTATGTAGACTGATGGAAAGGAGTCAGTGATTTCAGGAAAATTGAAGATGCATGATAGAGATGATTGCTAAAATAAAGTCCTCAGAGGAAGTGAAAAAAAATGAAACTAAGGGTACAGATAGTGTCAAATGAGAACCACTGAACACCAAAAGGTGAGGTATTATTATCAAAATTATCTGTTCCTCTCCATCAGGAGCTCAAGGGAAAGGAAATAAGCATTTATACAGTGCCTACTATGTGCCAGGCACTGTGCTAAGGGCTTTTTATAAATACTATCTCTTCTGATCTTCACCACAACTCTTTGAGGTAGATACTATTATCATCCCCATTTTATAGTTGGGGAAGACTGAGGCAAACAGAGCTTAAGTGACTTGCCCAGGGACACACAGCTAGTCAATATCTGAAGTTAAATTTGAACTCAGGTCTTCTAGACTCCAGGTCCAGAACACTATGCACTGCACCACCAGCTGACCTCAGGACACCTAGCTGCCAGTCTCCCCTTAACTGCACAGGGTGCTGTGGGTTTCTTTTTTCCGTATATTGGTTTATTTGTATCTCTACCAATCAAAATACTGAGTTCATTGCTCCCACCTACTACCTTCATGTTTCTCACTGAATCACCTCTATCAATGTTGTTATGTTAGGAAAGCATTGAATCAAAGTAGAGAAGTAAACATGAGCGTAACAATATCAAAGCAAGAGTCACATCTACCACATGCTTTTAATTCCCACTAAAATCCCCCAAGCAGGAATGAAAATGAAAACAGGAAGGAAAGAATGGAGAGAAGGTAAATAATGTTTACAAGGTTTGAGGAAGAAAAGAAAAGGGAATTCAAGTCAGATGGCCTCAAAATTTTCAGTGAAGATTGTGGGTCAACTTCCATAAGTGTAGGGGTTGGAGGTAAGGTTAATGGAAGAAGAGAAAGGGACATTTACCATGGAGAAGGAAGTAATTAGGATAGAGGATTCTTGAGGAGCAATGGCCAGTGAGGTTTTATATATATATACATACACATACACACACATACACACACTTATATATATATACATATATGTGTATTGTGTATGTGTGTGGGGATGTGTATATATATATATATATATACATATATATATATATATCAATGCTCTCGTGCTGTGTGCTTGCTCTCATGTTTTTTAGCATGATATTTTCAACAACGTTCATTGTCAAATGCTTTCAATAAGAATGAGCACAACATCAAAGTCAGCTACCACACTGATGGTAAATTCTTCACCTTGAAAAGGCTACCAGCTTGGGGCAGCTAGGTGGGGCAGTGAGTAAGAGCACCAGCCCCAGAGTCAGGATAACCTGGGATCAAATCTGGGCTCTGATACTTAGCACCACACCCAGAAATACTGGCTGTGTAACCAAGCAAGTTACTTAACCCCAATTGCTTAAAAAAAAAAAAGAAAGAAAGAAAAGGCTACAAGGCAAGACCAAAGTGGAGGGAGTGTTGGTGCATGATTTTCTATTTGCAGATGATTGTGCACTCAATGCAGCCTCTGAAGCTGTGATACCAAAAGTATGGATCGATTCTCTGCTGCTTGTGCTGATTTTGGCCTAACAATTAACACCAAGAAAACACAGGTGTTCCATATACTATAAATGTACAGCAATGATGGATATGAGGGATGTGGGGTTAGAATTGGCACAATGGATGGAAGTTGGAATGAATCTGATTTTCAGCATCAGGTAACTTCCCAGCAGTTGAATCTGTCTAAAAATAGGATGGAATACTTCACAAGATAAGTTCCCATCAAAGAAGATCTTCAAGCATGACCATGTGGTCAGCAGATGGGAAGGTTCTAGAGGAAGATCCCTCTTCAAGTACACACTGGCCTTAATGACTCTGAGGTCACTTAAAACCCAGAGATTCTGTGATACTGAGAAGACAAGAGGGACTCAGCACAAGGTGCACAGAACAGATCAAGACGACCCTGAAGCAAATTTGTTTTACTTCACTATTTGGAAATCACATTGAGTCTTGCTTGCCCAGAGCCAAGGCTATTCCTCGGGCAGCCCTGACTTCTGTAAGGCCCTTCATTGTGCCCAGTGCTTAATTTCATGGCTGAGCAAACCAATTGAGCTCCCCAGTGATCTGAGAGGAGGAGCCCAGAGAGCTAATCAGAAAGGACTCTTGCCAAGGGACCATATGAAAGCGCCAGGAAAATTCACATTCACTGTGTTCTTGAGAAACTGAATATCCTGCTGCGAATTTATTGACTTTCCCTTAAGAATTTCTAATGGAATAAATTTTGCCTTCTTGATGCTTGCTAATTAGACAATTATTTAACTCTGTTTCTTTTTTTTTAACGACTCTCTGCTGTTGTTTGAAGACTTCTGTCTATTATTTGTAATAAAAACCTCTGTCACATTTTTGCCTCATTATCCTTAACAAATAGTGTATTCTCTCACCCCTCTCCCTTATTCCCTTCCTTCCCCCTCCCAAAGCACCCTCCCAGTTTGGAGCTCCAGAGTTTCAAAGACCAGCTGTTATCATTTTGTTGACTGAGAGCTTTTTAGAAACTTCTATCACAGGCCCAGGCCCAGCAGGGGGCTGTTGAATTAAATATCAGCTCTTCAAAAGGGAATTAGCACAGAGAACAAAAGCAGCAGGAAGAGGAAGGGAAGAACTCAGACTAGCATTGCAGTCCTCCCACTCAGCAATTGGAGAAAGTGCCCCTCTTTGCTATTCCTAAACTCAGGAACTCCCAGGCTTTAAGTAGCAAACTTCCTGGGCTAGGACTGGGGCATGTAGCATTCTTTTCCCATTAAAGTCCTGCTCTGGCACCCCATTAGTGACTCTGGGGTACCCTGTCAGTTGCACTCTGCCAACAATATGCGGCAGCGGCATCCTATCGGGCTGGGAAGGGTTCAAGCTTGGTCCCAATGACATCTCCAACACCTGAGGTCCAGGGGAGCTAAGTTTGAAGAGGTCCATCACCAGAAATGTTGGCCAACTCTGACTCCATAAAGAACCAGCTAACTACTAGGGGATGAAGGAAGTGTGATCTCCATCCCTGAAAGGCATGCCCACACAGGTGAAATCATGGATCTTCTGAAACAGTCAAAGAAGTGACTCTCTCTCACACGGTTGAGAGACCAGCTTGGACAATTAATCAGATGCATCCTGTCCATCTGGCTTCTGTTGTGAAATAAGTGTAGACAGAAGGAAGTATTGCTTCTTACAGGCCCTACTCTAATAAACATAATGATAGCTGACATCCATGTATCACTCTGATGTTTGCAAGGGAATTTACATACATTATGGAAAGTGGTTCCCTATTACCTCTAGGATCAGACTCTAACTCCTCTATTTGGCATTTAAAGCCCTTTACAACCTGGTTCCAACCTTCCTTTTCAGCTTTATTATACATCACTCCCCTTCAGGAATCTGATCATCGAGACAAACTGTTCATCTTTCGCTCTTCACACCTGACATTTGCTCCCCTCTCTCTGCCTTTGTACCGTCTGTCTCCCATGCTCGGACTGCATTCTCATCTCACCTTCTCCTCTTAATAGCCGGAATTTACTTCAAACCTCAGCTCAGATGCCATCGCCTCCAGTAAGACAATCCAGAATACCCCAGATGCCAGTGCTTCTCCACACTCTTCCACAAAAAGAAAAAGACAAATCCCATATGTGCTTGTTTGTACACACTCTACTTGTATGTGTGCATGTTTTCTCCCACAATAGAATATAAGCCCCTTCGGGATAGGGACTTTGATATCGATTCTGTATCCCTAGCACAGTACCTGGAACAAACATAGCTTGTTGCTTAATAAATTATGATAGTCAATGGCTGATTTACATTTCATTCAATCTTCACAGCAACCCTGTGAAGAGGGTACTATTATTGCCCCTATTTTAGGTGAGAACAGAGCTGGAAACTGAGGCTGAAAGAGGCTGTGACTTGCCTAGGGTAATACAACCAGGAGGTGCCTTAGATAGGATTCAAACCCAGGCCTTCCTGGCACCAAGCCCACCACTCCATTCACTCCCCAAGACTGCCTCACACTGCTACCACGCAGGCCTGACAATTGTAGATCTTCAATGCAGGTGAGCTATTAATTAACCTGATTACAGCAACTAAGGAGAGTTTTTATGATGAATAATTAACACCTCCACCTTCCATTTCCCATGGTGAGGGACAGCAGACTATCTAAGCACTTAGAGAGGCTTTCAGTGCTGCCCTGGGTGCACACTGCTGTTAGGGGAAAGCGAATAACAAACACAGAAAAATGTGTCCTTCAGGGAATACCAATTTCTGTTCCAGTGTCTAACTAATCAACTATCTCCCCAATGTTCAGAAATGCAATTAGTGCCAAGGATCACTATTAGGCATTTTGTTATTATAACTCCAAGGCTTATTAAAGAAGCATTAACCGAAAGCTGGGAACTCTGCACAAAATAGTCTTTTTTTCCTTTCAAAATGAGTATTTGGGTCTGAATGAATAATGATGAAAAATAGCCATTATAAAGTAACACACAGAGTCCTTTCTACTTGCTCGTGGTAACAGGAGGCAAACAGGGACTTTAGAATTGCATAGGCATGACATGCATGGGTATAAGGGGATAGATGGTACCCACCAGCATAGGCTTTATGGTGCAGAAGAAGCATGATGCAGTAGACAGTGATGTACCAGAAATCAGACACTTAGAAACTATGTGACTGTGGGAAGGTTGTTATGCAATTTGAGGCTTAGTTTTTCCATCTGTAAAATAGGGATAATAAAGAACCTACCTCCCAGAATTGTCAGGAGGATCAAATGAAAAAATGTATGTAAAACACTTTGAAAATCATTTCTGTATCTAAATCACTCTATATTGGGAGGGATGGTGGTGACATTTTTAAAAATTCTGAACTTAAAAAAAATGAAATACAATGAGAATTTCATAGTAGAAGAGAAAAAGAGTGTTGTATATAAAACTTGCCCATCTATTTTGCCAGCTTGCTTTTCTTTATAAATATACAATAAATTTAATATGCAATTTTCAAAGCTATCCTGTTTATCTGTGATTCTTCCAGCTTTCTTTTTTTCCTCTTCTGTGCATTTTTGAATAGTTCAATGACTCTCTTCTATTTATTATCTACATCTTTTTCTGTATATATCTTGTTTGTACATAGTTGTCTGCATATAGTCTCTCCCACTAGACAGTGAGCTCCCTATATTTTTTGCATCCCCAGCACTTAGCGCAGTTCCTAGACCATAAGAGACATTAAATGCTTACAATATTGCAACAAGCATTAGTGAGTGATAGTTGACATTGACCTTTGTTGTTGTTGAGTCATTTCAGTTATGTCTCCATGTTAAACTCCATGACCTTATTGGAGTTTTCTTGACCTTTCTTTATCCAACTCAATTTACAGATGAGGAAACTGAGGAAACTAGGGTCATATAACTAGTAATTGTCTGAGGCTGGATTTGAACTCATGAATATGAACTTTCCCTATTCCAAGTCCAGCACTTTATCCATCGTGCCACCTAGCTGCCTATTGACTTCTAGCTTTAGTCATCAAATAATACAATAACAGATATGGAAAGTGACAGAAAAGCCAAAACATATAAATACTTCTATGCCAATGCTTTTTGTTGTTCATTCATATCTGACTCTTTGTGATCCCATGGACTGTACTGTCCATGGGGTTTTCTTGGCAAAGATATTAGAGTGATTTGCCATTTCCTTCTCCAAGGGATTAAGGCAAATAGAGGTGAAGCAACTTATCCAAGGTCACAAGCTAGTAAATGTCTGAAGCTGAATTTGAACTCAGTTCTTCCTGACTCCACACCCAGCACTCTGTCCACAGAGGCACCTAGGTGCCTCCTATGCCAGTGTTCGTAGCTTCTTGCTCTTGTCAACTGAATGAATGAACAAACAGATGTCAGTCACTTTCAGTCAATCAATGAAAAAAGCATTTATTGAATGTTTGCTACGTGCCATGCACTGTACTGAATGCTTGAAATATAAAATATAGTATACAAAAACAGTGATTCCATCCCTGCCCTCAAGGAGCTTACATTCTAAAAGAGGGAGAACAATAGTATTTCATTACAGTCATATATCACAACACATTTAACCATTTCCCAATTGACAGGCATCCTCTCAAATTCCAATTCTTAGCCACCACAAAAAGAGCTGCTATAAATATTCTTGTACATGTGGGTCCTTTTTCCCTTTTTTATGATCTCTTTGAGATACAGATCTAATAGTGGCATTGCTGGATAAAAGGGTATGTGCAGTTTTATAGCCTTTTGAGCATAATTCCAAATTGTTCTCCAGAAAGGTGGGATCAGGTCAAAATTCCACCAATAGTGCATTAGTGTCCCAATTTTCCCACATCTTCTCCAACATTTTTCTCATTTTCCCCTTTTTTTGTCATATTAGCCACTCTAATAGGTTTGAGGTGATACTTCAGAGTTGTTTTAATTTGCATTTCTCTAATCAATAGTGATTTAGAGCATCTTTTATATGACTATAGATAGCTTTAATTTCTTCATCTGAGAACTGCCTGTTCATATCCTTTGACCATTTATCAAATGGGGAATAACTTACAGGAACTGATACTGAGTAGAGTGAGTAGAACTAAAAGAATATTGTACACAGTGAAACAGAAACACTGTGCAATGACCAACCTTGATAGACTTAGATCTTCTCAGCAAAACAATGATCTAAGACAATTCCAAAAGACTCATCCACATGCAGAAAAAGAACTATAGAGTCTGAATACAGATCAAAGCATACTATTTTCTCTTTTTATCTTTCTTGTGGTTTTCCCCTTTTGTTCTGGTTCTTCCTTTACAACATGACTAATGCAGAAATATTTCTAATGGGATTGTACAATGTAGAGGCTATGTCAGATTGCATGCTTTCTTGGGGAGGGGGGAGGGAAGAAAGAAAAAAATTATAATTTTTAAAATTTTAAAAAATTTTATAAAAGTAAATGTTGGAAACTAACTTCACATGTAATTGGAAAAAAATAAAGTACTATTAAGTGAAAAAAATAAAATGAAATAAAATAATAACAACCATACCCAGCGATTTGGGTAATATAGTGTTACAAAGGAAACATGCATTGGAAACATATGCGACTTTCAGTTGCATAAATAAAGCAGACCAATGAATAAATAGGAAAAACTAAAAGGAGACCATACATGTAAGAAAGTGGTGTTTGGGAAAGAGAGTTTTGATCTGGGGAGTAGGAGGGATGTCTAATTGATCCATAGGGTGGTCAGTGGTCACTTGACATGCCCTTTCCAAAGGTAAAAACAATGACATGCTGATTCCATCATAGTGCTCAGGGAAGGAAGTAAAAAGTTTTGATGAAGGGAGTAGGGTTTTGAATGGCAAGGATTTGCAAGCCAAGAATAACAAGATAGCCTGGGTGGCTGACTAAACGGGATGTGAGGCAGAGTCTAGTCTGATCTGGAACCTGCTAGAGACACATGTAGTTGGTCAAGAAATTTTACAATAGCTTAATGTGGTTAAGCCCCAGAAAAGGAGTTCCAAAGGTGAGTAGATTAACTTCCCCAGGGACTGAAAGGCAAGGATTTTGAAGTTCCAGTGAGCAAGGTGCTGGTCCAAGTATGGAGAAATTGCATCATGAATAAATGAAAAGCATTTATTAAATTCTACTGCATTTCAGATTCTAACAAAAGGACAAATTGAGGAGATCCCTGAGCAAGACTAACATTTATTAGCAGGGGCATGCTATCTGTCAATAAAGGAACCCATGGTTTGCCTCCATTAATGCCAAAGACCTCGAGCAAGAGGACAGTTCCCCTTACATAGGTTTTGAGGAGTACAGAACAAAGAACAGAGCAGGGTAGATGATAGTACGGGATTAAAGCAACATAATCTGGGGCACAGGGAACAACATGATTTACTGGAAACTTGTTACTGGGGGCTAGCAACAACACCCCTCCCCCCGTTACTTTCTCATGAGACTAAGAACTACTAATTGTCTGAATCCAGGTTCAAGACAGTGGCCCAGACTTGTGAACAGCAAACCAGGCATCCTTGAAGAATAGCTCGATGTAATAAAGATTTCAGGCCCAAACTCCCTTGCTTTCTCACACATTCTCCAAGGTTAGTTAAGTTCCTTGAGGCCAGAGAGCTGACCATTTAAACTTAGCCATTATAGGCCAGCTGAACTCTGAACTAAATTCAGAGACAAAGAACCTGACTTAAGGAGTTACAGGGTAAAATCAATTACTGGTAAAGAGAAACAATAAGAAAATTATACAAGATTAATTTTAATCTTCTCAGCTCTTACTATATACTCAGCACAGGGGATACAAATACAAAAATTTGTCCTCAAGGAGTTTACATTCTAATAAGGGGAGACAAGGCCTAGGGGAGTGGTGGGCAGCAGTATTCATCAGAGATGAAAGGAGAATTTAGAAGTCTAGATCCAGTTCCATGGAACCAAAACTGATAAGGATCCCTGCAAGCAGCTTGTTGACTTAGAAAACCACATACTAACATTATCTATATTCTGTTGCATCTTTGTTTATTTTGTTAAATATTTTCCAGGTACATTTTAATCTGGTTCAGGCTGCACTCAGCATTGTTGACTATGGATGCCAGTTGACTTTATGTTTTGACATTTTTGGTCTAGTTCACTCTCCTCACTTTACAGCTGAGGAAATCAAGTCTTAAAGAAGTCAACAGATTTATGAAAGGTCACACAAATAATGAGCTTGAGAGGTAACAATTGAGCCTGGCTCCTCTGACCACAGAGCCACTACTCTCTCCATGCTGTCCTAGTCTACCTCTGTTTTGAACACCTCCAGTGACAGGCAGTTCACCATCTAACAAAGGTTCATCAGAATGTTGTTCACCAGTCACCTAAAATAAAATCCTTGTATGTAAAATTACCTTGGAAAAGAGTTAGTCCAGCATCTGACCTAAAACAGGAATCACAGATGCAGAGCTAGAAGGAACCTGAAAGGGCAGCTACAATAACTCCCTTATTTTATAGATGGGGAAACTGAGGCCCAGGGAAATTAAGTAACTTGCCCAAAGTTACAGGGATAGAAATGAAAAGAGTTGAATTTAAACTCAGATCCTCTGAATCAATCCGGAGCTAATAGTATTTCTACTGTTCCACACTGAATCTCTTCTACTGCCTTCCTGATTACCTCTGGTGCAACCAGCTAGTTCTAGAGTACTTTTTAAACAAGGAAGCCCATTTCATTTACAAACAATTGGGCAGCACAGTGGATGGAGCGCTGGGCCTGGAGTCAGTAAGACTCATATTCCTAAATTCAAATCTGGTCTCAGATACCTACTAGCTGTGTGACCCTGGGCAAGTCATTTAACCCTGTTGGCCTCAGTTTTCTCATCTGTAAAATGAGCTGGAGAAGGAAATGGCAAGTCCCTGCAGTATCTTTACAAAGAAAACATCAAATGAGGTCATGAAGACTCAGGCATACCAACATTATCACCACCACCACCACAACAACAAAATTTTAGAAAGTTTCCTCCCATATATTAAGCCAAAATCTCTCTCCCTATAATTTTTTTCCCATCAGCCTTAGTTATGCCCTCTGCATGTCCATTTGAATGTAAGCACTTTCAGGGAAGAGACTGTTTTCATCATTGTATCCCCTGACATTTAGCAATCTGGAAGGATTCTATGTCATCACCCTGTCACTCCCTGGTAGAGACCATCATCACCTCATACCTGAACTATTGAAATAGTTCTTTCCCCAGTAGAATGGGCAGATAAGAACAATTTTTTTCCAACAGCCATGAAAGTGGTTGACAGGCACTGAGGAGCACTTAGAGCTTGGTCAGTCATTGAAGATACCAAGGTTATCCATTGCATCCTGGGACATCACCAGTTGTCCTGACTTTTGTCTTGCCACTGGATTTTGATAACCCTGGAAGAGAGAGGCTAATGATTTTGTGCAACTCTGCCTCACTTAAATCCAATTCAAGAAGAAGTCAAGACATCCTCCCATGATATCTTTGGTCCTCTTTGAAAATGAAGGACAAACAATAATAACAATTATAATAACTGACATGCCCGTGTTGTTTTAAAATGACAAGCAAGATTCCAGTGGACTGACGAAGTATGCTACCTACCTCTTGACAGAGATTATGGACTCAAGGTGCAGAACAAGGCATATATTCTCTGGTGGGTGCTAAAGAATTTAATAAATGGTTGTTGATTGACTAATGTCTATACTTGCTTCCAAGAGAGTGACCTTCAAATTGTGTTTAAAGGCAGCTTTAATTTCCCCCACCCCTGCCCCAAGTCTTCTCTTCACCACCTTAATCTTCTCTAGTGTTCCCTCAACTAGTTCTCCAATCACATGCTCACCAGAACCTTCACAAGCGTTGCTGACTTCCTATGAACAATCAGAATTTGTCGATATCCTGCGCCCAAAATGGAGCCCAGCTCCATCTCCTCCGTGTGACAAGCTTGGTTCCCGAGCTTGATCTCAGAGGGCAGAGATCCCCCACCTTCTCTTTGCAGCCACCACAAAAATAGGGGGTTTGGTCTGAAACCCCATAACGACGATTCTATCTAATTAAACTTGTGGCAAGTGATCCGCACTGTTCCTCTTCATTTCCCCACCCCAAGGCTTAATAAATTCACGGCTTGTGAAGGATTATTACCTAAATCTACTGATGCTGCATTTTATTTCTGTTTATTCTATTTTCTTAAAAGGCTTCATTTTATATGTGTGTGTGTGTGTGTGTGTGTGTGTGTGTATTAAAGAAGCATCACTCCCCACAGGTATTGGCTGTGCTACCCTCCCAGCATGATTGAAGGCTCCAGTAGAATCACCCCCTGCACCCCCTCTCCCTGTCTCACTCCCCTAAAAACAGAGCACACAAAAACTGTCTGGATCTGAGCTGTGTAGTTTTAAAGCCTGCATTATTTAACACTGGCTTTAGTTATCTGGAATGGAGAATAAACAGCGCTATAATAAAACCCATAAAATACACCAAATTGGATTTTTTTTTTCAGGGACAGCTCCAAGTACAGGGAGGTAATCAAAGGGGTTTTGGAAAGCCTGGATAGAGCATTTGGTAGGCTGAATTTACCTTGCACCTTGAGAATGCCTTACCCACACCCCATCAGCTGATACTTTCCTGATAGAGACTTGTCTTGGGCCTCTTTCACCTTATCCGAAGACTATAGATGGGGTAAAAGGTATTTTATCCTTGTTGGTTTATTTGTTTATTTTTCCAAAAAAGTGACACAAGGTACTGTAATTACTCACTGACTGGGATCGGGGCCACGGCATCATCTGTCTCTTGCACAGGAGAGCTTCTCATAACCTCAGCAACCATCTTCTCTTCTTTAGAAGACAGCTGTCTTCTACCTTAAACATGTTTGTTGTTGTTTTTATTCGGTTGTTTTCAGTCATGTCTGACTCTTCATGAATTCCCATTTGGGGTTTCCTTGGCAGAGATACTAGAGTGGTTTGCCATTGCCTTCTCTAGCTCATTTTACAAATAAGGAAACTGAGGCAAACAAGGGTTAAATGACTTGCCGAAGGTCACACAGCCTCTGTCTGAAGGCAGTTTTGACTCTTAGGACTTCCTGACTCCAGGCCTAATGCTCTATCCACTGCACCACCTAGCTGCCTACCTTAAACATGTACCACATCCAAAATCTCCCTTCTTGACCTTGCCACATAGATTGCTACTGTTCTTATCTACTAAATGATACTAACACAACTTCTAAGCTTCTTTCCAACTGCGAGATATCATCATTTTTTAGTTATCGTATTCAGGGGTGGTCATGGTTCTGTTTTGGCACCTATTCCCCCTTAATTCACTGAAAAACAGCAGGCCAATGACAGAATATCATGGAAGGAGAATAATGATACGGCCTCCATCTCCTCTGCCATCTCAGCCATGGTCACACCAGTGCTGAAAGAGCCAAAGATGGCCAAGACAAGCTTAGATATTCCCACAACTTACCACCACCAAGAACAACACTACCATATATACCACCTATGGTAACCTAATCCAGCTGCCATGAAGAAAACCCAAGAGGAAAGAAGAAAATACACCTAGTACCTTAAAATCACACACACACATGCACACATGAATGTATACCCACATACCTCTACTTAATCCAAGGTCAGCTCTAAGACTACTTTTTTATTAACTTGATATGGTTTAAGAATCATCAGGACTTTCTCTGCTATCTCTTTTCTTCTCTTCCTACTTCAATTTCCTCTTTTACCTAATTCCTCCTCTTTCCCTCTCTGACTCTAACTCCTATCATCCTCTATCGGCTGCCCTTTGTCTCGTTTTCCCTGCCTCAGATTCCTCGAGTCTGGCTCTACTTTTCCTTTTTTCCTATTCTTTCACTCCCTTTCTCCCCCTCTCCATCTCCCTCTAGCTCCATGGGCTCCTCCCTCTGTGTCTCATGCTGTAAACCTTACCTTCATCACTTCATTCCATCTTTATTCATTCTCTACTATCCCTTCTCCCTACCACTCCCATGGCCTTACGTGGCCATTAATATAAAACTAATATCTCTTTTATCTTTTCAATCAGTCGATTAAAGTTTTATGCTTTCTGTTCTTAATTAACTTTTTATTCATCTGGCTACGATTTGCTGTTGTCACATGTTTTGAACAATAGATATTCTTTGAAAAAGCTATGCATAAAGCAATTTTTTTGTACATGGAACCATATTTTAAGTGTACCATTTTAATTTACTATTTTACTACTTTTTACTATATATTTACTATTTGAATTTACTATTTAAAGGAACCCTATGGTAAATCTTTGGCGAAAAGTGAATTATTGCTCCCTCTGTTATATGGATCCAGGTTTTCATTGACTTAGTTGCTCAAATTGGGGTATGCCTATATATAAAACAAAATGAAGAAATATTTCCAAAGACTCCTGAGATTACACTACTGGTAAGTCAGGTTGAAGAAATTCCATAACATCTGGAAAAGGCCTCAAATTGGTCAACTAAATGTCTCACCTATATGGGTAGAAGAATTTCCATATGAGAAAAGACTAAAAAAAATTTAAATCTTGGGTATAGAGAGATGAAGGATTGGAATAAATATGTCTGATATTTGCAAAATCACAAAAGGTCTAAGAAGAATGTTCTTAGGAGTGATACAGGGTGATAATAAGAGCTTGTATGTATATTATAGGCCTTACAAAGCATTTGACCTGCCCAGGGTCACACAGATAGTTAAGCATCCATAGTAGGTTTGGAACTTGTCTTTAGCTAACTCCAAATCTAGGCTTCTATCAGAGCAGGAGTTAGGCCTTAGCCTCAGAAAAACTGGAAAGGCATCAAGGCATATCTTCCACACCTTTCTATGTCCCTCTTCTGCTCAGTGTAGTTCTATACCTAGGCATACTCTCCATGGGCAGTGTTCCATAGTCCAAAATGATCCTTCCTCTCTTTTCTCAAATCAGAACTTTCATTTTCTCTGCCTAGCTCTCAACCAGCTAATTTAATAAACTAATTTGCACCAAGGTATTAGTGTCTGTTGATAGCTTGATTTGTTACATTTTCCAAGATAACACCAGCTAACTTCTAGGTTTCAACTCTACCTTCATCATTTCCACCTCCACTTATAAGAAGAGCTCATCACCATGGAGATTGCTTTAGCTTTGGTACTCACACTTCATCAGTACCCTCAGTTGCCTCTGCCCCTGATTGAAGGGCTGAAAGGCAAAACAAAAAACTCCTCCCAAAGCCTCCCCTTAATGAGGTCCCAGAAACACAGCAAATTCTTCATTTCACACCAGCTGACTGGTTGGTTTCAATACCACTACCACCACAATCATCATCATGATGCCTTCCCACCTTATACCCTCTGTCCCATTCCTCACTTTGAACTTGTTCCATTTGTGTGTTGCCTTCCTCTCCCCACCCCCCATTAGACTGTAAGCTCTTTGAAAACAGAGAGTATCTTTTTAGAATTTGTATCCCTAGACTTAACACAGTGCCTAGCACATAGTAGGTATTTAAAAAGCATTTATTGTATTGTATTGTACCACCTAAGATTCAAGAAGTGTTTAGCTGGATGAAGGGAGTCTAGGTACACAGCAGAACTTACTAGAGGAAGTTAGGGATTTGGGGAGTATGACCCTAAGCTCCTGGGGGATGAGAGGGCTTGTGAACTAAAGCTTATTGTACTAACTCTAAGTTACTGTATTAACTCTCTGTGTAGCAGAGCTCTGGCCTACAACACCTTCCCTCACATTCAATCTCCTTTCCAGCTCTTCCCCCAGATTTTCCATATGAAAATGGAATACAAAGGACACCTGAGTTTCCCTCCCACTAATTATTAAGAAAAACTAATAAGATTTTTGATCATCTAAGACATCATAAAAACACTGTATGACTGAATCTCTCATTCTCCAAGAACTAAAAATCCATATTGGGTTTGTGTTTGTGTATAAATTATGCATTCATTAACATGTATACTTTGTAGAAATTGAATTATCAAAATCATGCTGTTGCCTTAAAAGCTGTCATTACTTTTTTTCTTTCCTACAACACACATACATGCTGTACAGGGAGGATGGAGAGGTGCAAAAAGAAGAAGAGAGATAGATAAAGGAAATTATGCTCAAGGGAAGGAAGGAAGGAAGGAAGGAAGGAAGGAAGGAAGGAAGGAAGGAAGGAAGGAAGGAAGGAAGGAAGGAAGGAAGGAAGGAAGGAAGGAAGGAAGGAACCCTCCATATCTGGAATATTCTGTGCAGGAAACCCCCACCCCCATGTTGTGCTCAACCAAGCCTCTAGCACCTTTATGTCTATGATATCAGAGATAAAAAAGAGTCAGATATGTTTCCTAGAGGTCCTGCCCTTGACCCACACTGCTGAGAAGCAATAATCCATGCAAGATAGAACCCAGGCCATAATATCTAACTGAGACGATTCTAGAGTTTAGCATAACCTGGATATTACCCTTCAGAGTTAATAAAACCTAGGAATGCACCAAATCCAGAGGGCAAAATCCTCTTAAAGTGTCACTAATGGTCTTCTTCCTCCTATTGTGGAGGTTAATCAAAGATTATTATACTCAAGACCCAGCTAATCCCCTTGTAAGAGACCAAATTGTATCCTTCTTTCTCCAATGATTAAAACCTAGATCTGTCCTTTGCCCTCCCTCTATCTCTGGTTGTCTCAAATTAGGACTCTAGCCTTTTCTTGTGTGAGAAAAAATTATGCCCATAATACAAGGCTGCAAAGTCTCATTGGACTATAATTAAGTTTATCTTATTTGAATTTAGATTAATGCTTAAATGCTAATATAAAAGTTGATAATCAATACTTTAGCTGAGATTTTACTAATTTTTTTTTCTATTAGAGCATGACTAGAAATATACAGGATAGATATTCTGTACCTTATCGTCCCTAGAACAATATCAGAAAACCCAAAACTTTATAGAGCAATTTGGAAGATGGAGCTCACAACAACAATTACAATGGTTTAAAGCGGTTGTGTTTTTTTTAACCCCTACCTTTCACTTTCTGGGGTTTTTTTCTCCTCTTTTAATAGTCTCTGTTGATGGAGTAATTTCTCTTCTTTTGTTCCTGTTGTCTGGGAGGTTTACAAAACAATAATCCATTTATATCTGAATTTTTTTTCATTGAATGCTTCAAATATCTCTCTTTTTTTGGATGTCCACCTTTTTTCATCAATGATTAGGTAAAGGCTTTCAGAGTATGTCATCTTGGATTGCATCTTGAGGTCTTTTTTTCTTAATATGTTATTTCCATACCTTTCTATAGTTTCTGGTAGTACAGTACAGTCTTGTGTCGTTTTAATTTCCTTTCCTTTATATCTGAAGATTTTTCTCCCTAATCAGTTGTGCAATTTATTGTTCATCACTGACATTGCAAAAATCTAACCACTCCACACATTGGAATTTGTAGCATAGTTTGTTCTTGTTGCTGTTGTGATTTGTTGGAGGAGACATGTAAACTCTTTCAATTTGTACTTTATTTGCTGTACTTAAAAGTCCTGGGTAGTTTTCTTGTAATATTCCTTGCATTCTGCTGTTCAAGGCTTTGTTTTATTTTTCATTTGTTTTGTTCTTCTGAGAGACCTATGATCCTTAAGTTGTCTTTATGCGTCTTGTCTTTGAGATCAATATGTTTCACTTCTATAGAAATCATTTTATCTTAATGCCATTACTTTTAAATGTCCTTCACTTCTATATATTTTTATTTCCAATTAGTTGTTCTTTCTTCCATTTCCTGAGACAGACTTCAATTCAAGTTTTTCTATGATATCAATTAGTTCTACTGTAGGGGTCATAAATTTTGCCTTCACCATTCTTATTTCTCTCTTGAATCATTCAGGAACATCCTGCTGTCATTCTATGCTCTCTTGAGAGTCCATAGAGTCCTCTGCCTCATCAGGTGTTGGTTCAATGTCCTTTGACTTACAATGTTTATTTAGAAATGCTTGGAGTTATTCAGATGGCCTCATGAACACTTTCCCTTGTGTTTTAAGATCTTCCCTGTTGATTTACCTGCTTGTGCTTAAGATATTTACTAAATTTTCTTCCCCTTGAGATCTTTGGAAGTTTCAATTTTTTTCTTTATATTCCCCTATTACTCACTTTCTGACTCCTTCCACTTTGATGGTGATCCTTTCTGGAGTTAGACATCAAAGCTGTCTTAGCCTCCCCCCACCTTAGGGAATTCACTTTTCACTAGCCTCAGCTCCTGCCCTATGTGAATTCTGGTCTGGCAGAACTGGCTCCAGTTGGATATCAGTCCCCCCATAAAATGTGTGTGTGTTTGTATGTATGTATCATACCTGTAGCATGCAGTACCATAAGCAGCATTTGTTTCTCCTTTCCTATACCTCTCCTCCTCTGCATGGGGGCAGAAGAGGTGTGAAGGGTTGAGTTATGCTACTTATTGACACAGAATGGTGGGGTAAGGGCAGGAGTAGGGTGTGCTAATAGAAACTGTAGCAACAGGAAGGAAATTGCTGAGTGGATCCCACAGCACAAGTCTGTTAGATAAATCATGTGTCTTGGCAGAGTTTGGAGTCGACCAGGGGTGCTAAGTGAGTGCATTAGAGATTAGGAATTAGACTTCTCTGTTGCTACTCTTTTTAGTTTACAAGGCTTATTGGTATTTTTGTGCCCAGAGGCAGCTGAGATTACTTTACCTCTTGCAAATAATTCTTATCTGGGAGTGTTTAAAGAGTTGAGGATAACTGGAAAAAATGTCTAGTCCTCCATCTTGTTGATAATATGATACAGAATAAATAATATATAGGGTATAGGAATTCAGGATTTTAAGTATTAGATATAATAGGAATTCAACCAAGAATACTGATAAAGTATAATCAAATTAAGGCTAGATGAAAGGCAACAAGAGAACAAATTCTAGTATTAGAAGAATACTGAGAAGTTATCTGGATAGATAAGAAGGCCAGGTAAGGTCATTTGTCATTGAGTTTGTGTGTATGTCTATACATATGTGTGGATGTGGATATATATAAATATATATATATATGTGTATATGTGTGTATATACATATATGTATATGTGTGTATATATATATATATATACATACATATATATATATGCATTCAGGTAGATCCAGGTAGCTGCCACCAGGTAGATAATAGAATAAATTCAAAGAATGAACATTTCAAAGATGGCTAATAGACTGCTCAAAACTTTAGCATAAATTTACCATTTGTGTTTTTCTATAAAAATATTTCTTTTTATTAAAATAATATAAATATTGGTTAAATCCTATCCTAAGAGTTAACAAAAATAGGATTGAAGTAAGTTTTAAAGAAATGCAACACTTAGGCACTAACCAGTTGCTTCTCTCTTTAATCACCCTTTTAATTACCACCTACCTCAATCTTAGTTTTATTTTCTACTTTCTACATTGTGTATTGGATCAATTCAGAATTCCCCTCCTTGCTTCTAATACTGCTTTGGCATCTAAGATATGGATCTAATCTTCCCTTCTATATCTTTGCTTTAGTCACTTTGGGCTACAGGATGACTTAGCAAAACATCAAAACTTAACTTTTGAGTATGGTGCACTCCAAGCAGAATGTTTAGATCTGCTTCAAATGCAAACACTTCAGGTAACACCAGAAATTCTTCTGTTTGATTATCAAAGAGTAGCCCCTTATAGCTAGCTCTAATTATCCAGCCTGGGAAGGGGAAACCTGCCTATGGCTTCTGACTTCCCAGTTGGCATTCCAAAATGTTCTTTTAGCCTTGATCTTTCTGCTCAGATTAGAAGGGGGAAAAAAATAAGGAAAAAAAATACCCAATCAGTTTATCCCCATTCTTCACAAGATGGCCCCTTCAATTCCAAGATTGTTCTCTCCAATTAGCATATGATTACCTGTAAGGCCATGCTGTCAGTCACCCACCCACTCACTCTTATTCCTTTGAAGCTTACTTTCAGTGGGAGAACTCTTTTCATAGAATACTAATGATTAGTAATTAACTCAACTCTACATTCCTGTTTTTTTTTCTTCCAAAATCCAAGTTCTTAAGATTTTGGCTTCTTTTCTGTGTATTTAAATATATTTTTAACAGAATGGTTTTTAAATACAACTATATCATAGAAATACAATGCCTTCTTTATCTGAGATAAATCTAAACACAATCTTGGAAGACCAAACACATATGCTATTGACATAGAGCCCACTGAGAGCTGACCCAAATGCACTGTGTGTAAAAAACAGCAGGTTATATATGACCAAGGCTTCGGGCCTAAAGTCACAACTTTTGCTATGCCTGGATTATAACATACCAGTCAAGAACTGTGGATTTGCCATTTCCATAGGCTAGGAAAACAGAAAGTTGCTTGGAATTTCTCACACGAAATATAAAAGTGATGTGATAGAATAAAATTTGAGATCCTTTACCTTGGGAATGGTCTTCTGTGCCTAACCATCTTAGATATATAGTGATGCTAAAAATTTGTAGGCATAATCGTCAAGAAGACTTAGGTTCAAGTGTGCCTTTAATACATACTAGCTGTGTGGCTATTGGTAAATCTTTCATACCCTCAGGATTCCTAGGCAACTCTCTAAGAATATAATATAAATTACAGATCAGTTCCACTCTGTACTGGTGGAAGGCATGGAATTCACAGCTCCTAACCAATAATAGCTAACATTTCTATAACACTTTTTGGTTTTCAAAGTGTTTATAAATATCTTATTTGATCATCAAAACAATCCTGTAAGATAGATATTATAGTCATTATTTTCCCCATTTTATGGATTAAAAAACTGACAATGATAGAAACTATGGCATGGCCAGAATTACAAAGCTCATAAGAGTTAGAGGCAGAATTTAAACCCAGACTTCTCCAGACTACAAGTCCAAAACTCTTTCTGCTACATCATGTTATTTCTTAGACTAATATGCCAAAAATCATATTGAAATCTGTTGAGGGCATGGCGAGGGAAGAAATAGGGGGTTCAATGGAAAATATGTCAACATAAGAACTGCAAACTATTAGCAACCATATGAAAGGTTGATCCAAATTATGAATAATAAGAAAAATGCATATCAAAGGAATTCTGAGATTTCATGTGACATAATTGATAATGATAACAAAAGACTGAAAAACATTGGAGAGGCCATATACAAAGATAGACTATATATATAATATACTATTGGTAGAGTTATTATTTGGTTCAACTATATAGGAAGCCAAACTGTAATTATGCTAAGAAAGTGAATAAAATATCGGTACCTTTTGGCTCAGAGATCCTTCTGCTAGGCATATACCCCCCAAGATAGTCAGAGACAGAAAGAAGAGTTCATATATAGCAAAATATTCATAGCAGCCCTTTGATGGTAGCAAAGAATTGGAAACTAAGTAGGCATCCATCAATTGGAAAATGTCCAAACAAATGCCAATACAAGATAATGATAGAATGCTACTACTTTGAAGAAAAGCAAAACAAAACAAAACAATGAATCTAAAGAATCCAGAGAGACGTGAGAAGACTTATATGAACTGAGGCAGAAAAAAGTAAGCAAAACCAAGAAAACAATAGGTTCATCAACTGTGACATTATCCATGGAAAGAAAAAAATGAAAGTGAAAATGCATCTTACACACACACACACACACACACATTTTTTTACAGAGGTAAAGAGCTATGGGTATAGAATATTTTAGCTACTGTCACACATGGTTGATGCAGCATTTATTAGTTTTACTGTACTGTTTTTTCTCCCTCTTTCCTTTTAATTATATATTACAATGGATATTTTGCTAGGTAAGGGAGGAGGAGATTATATTCAGGAATGAATCTGGTATAAAAACAATCCTTTTTTTGCCTTTTTAAGAAATGAAAATCAATGATATGAAAATTATGGAAATATGCAAACAGGCCTAGGTCCCCTGCTAAGGAATTTAATATATTCTTTTATCACTAAATGGTAAGCCACACATCATTCAGTCTAATAAACACCTCTTATACTGGGGAAGAACATTAGAAAGGACAAATAATATACTGAGCAAAGAATGAGAAAATCTTTACCCTTAGAGGGAGTATAAACTATGGTTGTCCAACTTGTGGCTTATCTAAAGGCCTGCTTCTGTCTTGGACCCAAAGCCAATTACATGCTTCCTAATGGCTAAGGTGACCCTGGCTGCAGAAGAATCTCCAGAATTTTAAGAGAGCCAAGAGGAAGCAACAACCAGAAATAGGTCAATTAAAAAGGAATTAGAAATCAAGCAAATTCAAGGACCTTGGACTATAGGGAAATATCATAGGAAAAGGCATATGGCTTCTGTTCTAATGACAGTTACTCAAATTTCTGGGGAAGTGGCCAAAACTAAAGAATTGGCCTTAAAGACCATGAAATAGCTGCTTGTGTTTCTGTCATAGCTGAATAATATCACTCATTGGCAACCTAAATGGCTTGTGCCATAAGGTGATTAGAAGTAGCTACAAATAAGGGTAAAAACCTAACAGATTCAAATAATATATTATACATGTGTTATATTTTTACTTATGTACTTTAAGTCTATTATTTACATGAATAAAATATGTAGATTTAAGAAAAAAGAATAAATGGTGTTACTTTAAAAACCTGTACACCAGTTCCCTAGCATGTTGCTTTAGACATTCCCCCCCATTCAGAAAACCCTGACTGTAACACTGCATGAGAAGGGAGGGGGCTGGGGACCAGCAGGTTTTCTTGTGGAGGTTATCTGAAGGCTAAGTAAGAACAGACATCTTGCATAAGTACACCCAGGGAGGGTGCTGGCAACCATAGGGTAGGTTCTCCTTTCAGAGATCACTGTGAAGTAGGGAGGACATAAGTATGTACAGGATAAAGTAGCTAGCATATTCTGTGGCAAGCAATCAGTAAGTCAGTAAACAGAAGACCTCAGGCCTTCCTTTTTATGATGCCTTATCCCATAAGGGAAAAGGAAAAGGTCCAAGGAGAAGTAAGACTTCACTTCCCTTCATCCTAAGTCTTTCCTCTCCCACTCCTTCCTTCTTCTAGCTATTTCTGAAACCTAACTCCCCTGAAGACACAGCCTTCCTAGCTACCCTTTCTAGTGCCAGATGTATCTTCAATCATTCCCCATGACTCCTTGGTAAAGGGAAATAAGGTGGATTACTTCTTGTTCCCTATCATCATTTCCAAGTTCTCTCCCAATAGTCGTCATAAACTCTCCTCCTTCAAGATTCATACAATTCATACCATCCAAACAAAATCTATGTAGCTATTGTCTACAGATCTCCAGGCCATTCTCCATCCTTTCTCAACAAGATTGGTACATGGCTCAAATTTTTCTCACCTCCCCAACACTTATTTTCATACTAAAAGACTTCAACATACATGTTGACTCTCCCTAAAACACCCCATCCACCTGTAACTTCCTTATCAACTTATTCTCTGATTCTCCACCAAGGTTTTTCCAAACTTTTTAATCCCCTTCAAACTTCCCAAGACTCCCCCTCCCCTCGTCCTATCAGGTGAGAACCTTGACATACATTACAGAAGAAAATTAAGGCTATTCACCATGAGGTCTCTCTTACCCCTCTTCCTTATTTCATATTCTCCTTTACCCTTGTCTCACATGATGATATGATCTCACTTCTTATCAAATCTAACCCCTCTACCTGCTCACTCAATCCAATTCCATCCCATCTCCCCCCTCCTCTGTCATCCCCACTCTTCAATCTCTCCTTATCTGCTGGCTCCTTCCCTACTGACTACAAACAAGCCTATTCTTGCCCCACCCTCAAAAAGCCCTCACCTGATCTTCCCATTCCACTATGATCCTGTAGCTATTTCTGCCCTTTGTGGCTAAACCTCTTGAAAAGGCCATCTAAAACAGGTGCGCCTACACTTTCCCTTCACTCTCTTTTTAACACCTGACAATCTAATTTCTGATCTTATCATTCCACTAAACCTACTCTCTCCAAAGTTACCAATGATCTGTTAATTGCCAAATCCTTTTCTCAACCCTCATTCTCTTCTACCTCTCTTCAGTCTTTGACACTGTTGATCACCCTTCCCTCCTTGATACTGTCTTTCCTCTAGGTTTTTAGGACATGTCTCTTTTCTGGTTCTTCTCCCTACTCCAGTCCATCCTCCATTTAGGCACCAAAGATTTTTCTGAAGTACAGGTCCTAAAGGGACTTTCCTAAAAGAAAGGGTCAACCATGTCAATCCCCTACCCATAAACTCTAGTAGTTCCCTATTGCCTGCAGGGTCAAATATAAAATCCTCAGTTCAATATCCAAAGCCCATTATAAATAACCTCCACCACCACCACTCTTCCAGCCTTCTTATACCCTTTTCCCCATCATGTACTCTTTGACTAGTGACACTGGCACCCTTGCTGCTCCATGAACAAAATGTTCCATCTCTCAGGTCTAGGCATCTTTACTGGTTATTCCATGTACCTGAAATGTTCTCCTTCCTTGTCATTGATTATTGGTTTTCCTGGCTTCTTTTAAGTCCTAACATTAGAGGAGAATGTAGGAGCCGCTGAGAGGACCATGAAAGACTTACTGAAGAAGTAGGTGCTTGAGTTGACTCTCTAAGAAAACTAGACATAGCAAAAACTGGGGAAGAAGAGAGAGAGAAGTAGCCAGGGCAAAGTCACAGAAATGGGAAACAGAGGTTTTTTTGTTGTTTTTTTTTTAAGCAATCAGGGTTAAGTAACTTGCTCAAGGTTACACAGCCAGTTATTTCTGGGTGTGGTGCTGAGTATCTGAGCCCGGATTTGATCCAGATCATCCCAACACTGGAGCCAGTGCTCTTACTCACTGTGCTACCTGGCTGTTCTGGAGACAGAGTTTCATGTGTGTGGAATAACAAGTAAGCCAGTATAATTGAACCATACAGTTCAAGAAGGGAAGTAATATGTTAAAAAAAAAATTGAGAAATCAGGAAGTAGATAGGTTGTAAAGATCTGTGAATGCCACAAAGACAAGTTTATATTTTATTCTCAAGGTGATAAGGAACCAAGGTGGGGGGGGGGGGGTTGGGGTTTGAGGAGGGGAGTGACATGGTCATTCCTGTTTTTTAAGAAAATCATTTTGGCAATTGTGTAGAGAATGAACTAAAGCAAAAAGAGGTTTGAGGTAGGGAGAACAATTAGAAGGTTACAGTAGTGTTTCAGGTGGGAGGTGATGAAGGCCTGAATTAGAGTGGAAATTGTGGGAATAGAGAGAGGGTGACATGGATGAGAAATGTTGAAATAGAGATGACAAGATTTAGCAACTGATTAGCTAGGTGAGATGATCGAAAGTGAGCAATTAAGATGGGAAAGATGGTTGTCCCCTTAAAAGTGATAGTGAAGTTTCAGGAAAGGGGTGAGTTTGGGGAAAATTTTAGTGATTTCTGTTTTGGACATGTTGAACTTGAGACGCCTACAAGACATCCAGTTCAAAATTTACAATATGTAGTTCATGATGTTACCCTGAAGCTCAAGAAAAACACCAGGTCTATGTATATACACATGTATGCGTGTGTGGGTATATATGTGCACATACATATATGTGTATATGTGCATATGGTCATTTGCATAGAGATGATAATTCAACGAGGAGAAAGACAGAGACAAAGACAGAGAAAGATCTTGCTTATTATGTGCTAGGCATTGTGCTAAGTGCTGAGGTTTCAGATACAGGTAAACAAGACTAGCCTTAATCTCAAAGATCTTCCATGTTAATGAGGGAAGACCTCATATATAAAAAAGGAACTGGAAACAGGGAGGAAGGGAAAAAGGTTCCCAGGGAAGAACAAGGTGGTTGGTAAGGGAGAGAAGAAGTTCAGAGAGTAAGTCAAGGCATAGCTGGGACCCCTTCCGAAATAGTGGTCCCAGTGAAGGAGCAGGACAACTGATGAAAACATTAACCGAGAAAATTTAGAAGAAAGAGAAGTCCCAAAGCAGAGCCTTGGTGTAAACTCCCAGTTAGTGGGTGTGATATCCATGAAGATCCAGGAAAGGAGGACAAAAGTAAGAGCTATCCTATGAAAACACTGAGTGGAGGGAGTATCCAGGGGGCAAAGGTGGTTAAGATTGTCAAATTCTGCAGAAGGTTGAGAAGGATGCAGATAGAGAAAAGGCCATTAGATCTGGCAACCAAGAAATAATTGGAAACTTTAGAAAGGGCAATTTCATTTGAAGGATGAGGTCAGAAAAAAAAATTTAAGAGGATTTACATGTGAGAGGAAAATAAATGAAAACAAATACTGACAATTTTTTTCAAAGAGTATGGGAAGAACAAAAGGAATTTTTTTTATTTTTTATTTATTTATTAAGTGCTTACTATGTGTCAGGCACTGCACTAAATGCTTTACTAAAGTCATCTCATTTGACCCTTACAATAAGGAGGTAGATGAGAGAAAGATGCCATTTCTATCCCCATTTTACAGTTGAGGAAACTAAGGCAAACAGAGATTAAGTGACTCGCCCGCGGTCATACAGCTAATAAAGAAAGCGACAAAGTAAAAAAATTTATTCCTGGATTCTGTTTGAGTAAATGAGACCTCAAGTTTGTTGTGTATCTTCCCTGGGCTAAATGTGGGGAAATAACCATGGAGTCAGCTCTTGGTCTGGCGAGGGTCAAAGGCTTACTTGTTTAATCTCTGCCTGATGAGAATTCTCCATGAAGTAGGAGTTGTTGACTATACTTATTATGGTCTGGGCGTGTTTGGGAATGCTCTCTCAACAAGCTATGAGTCCAAATTGAGAACTGGTGCAGGGGGAAAATTGAAGTGAGAGACAAAAAAAAAAGGAATGACATTCAGTCAGTCAAAAAACTGAGGATTCATCAACTATTTCCTACATGCATATTACGAGGGAGATCCAGAATTATGCTTTGTGGTGGATATAACGAGTAAAACCCAACTGCTGTCAAATCAGTGTGGAAGGAACAGGGATCAGAAATACACAGAACTACCCATAATTCAAGGTAAAACAATGTAAGATAGAAAGTCACAAAGTTTTAAAGATTCAGAGGAAGCCACCCTAAATTTTCAAAGGGATGCTACAAGGAAATAAACAAAGGGAGCTAGACATATGTCAACCCAAGTTTTGCCAACTATGTGAGTGGTCAGACATATCCCCATTAATACCAAAGACATCTGAACATACCGCCAGGAAACAAGATGTATGAGGAGTTTTATTTTTACTGATTTTTAATCTCCTTTCTTGGCCTCTCTTATTCTGTGCTGGGGGTGGAAGCCACTTATTCCCTCCCCTTTCCACGGCCATGTTTTCTGCATCACACACACACACACACACAGAATGCTTTCCTTCTCTTATCTCATAAAATTCATCTGTGGTCCTCTCCAATTAAATGTTATAAATGTAAGCTCCAGTTTCACAATTTCAGGCAAAGCACATACATTTATTTCCATATGCTCTGGTTTACTGTCCAGTGTCTAATATACTAACTGCAGGTGAAATTAAAGGAAATTTTTTTTAAGACCAGTGATTTTAAGGATGGATACCACAGAACATTAAAATTAATGCAACTGTATTGGATGATAAGCAAATTTTACCACCTGCATTTTTGTTGTTGTTTGTATGTTTCTGGCAATCCACTCCTGCCTTAAGTTTAATATTTCAGATCAGGTATCCTGTTTTACTTTTAGAAATTTTTGGACATTATTAACTATTCCAGCCATTTTTTGCAGGGATAGGATAGTGATTCAGGGAGTAGGATGTTACACTGTAGTCCAGAAGACCTAATTTCAAATATGATCTCAGAGACTTACTAGGTATGTAACTCTGGACAAGTCACTTAACCACTGTCTGCTTCACTTTCCTCATCTCTAAAATGGGGATAATAATAGCACCTATAAGAGCTGTTGTGAAGATAAAACGAGATAATATTTGTAAAGTGCTTTGCAAAGTATTTTATAAACGCTAGCTGTTATTTTTTATGATTATTTATCTTTTTTTAACAAGTTGTGATTTCATTAGTGTAAGGGAGCACCCACTGTGAAAACTCCCTCCACCAATGCAGATGATCAGGTGCTCTACAACTCATAACCTGAGACAGTTGCCTAAGACACTGAAAGGTTAAATAATTTTCCTAGGGAGATATAGGCAGCATGTGTAAGAGGTGAACCTTGAACCCAGGTCATTTCCATTCCAAGACCTGCTCTCCATCCATTGTGGCACACTATGCCACTGGTAGCACTATGTAACAAATAAAAAGACAAAAATAATGTGTTCCTATGTGCACATCTATACACACAGAGAGAGATACACTAAATCTGCTTCTCTTCTTTGCCTCTTCTTGGTTCCATTGGTTTCTGTGCTTTTCTTCTTAGGCAGGTAGGAAGATATTAATTTTTTGCTCTGCTAGTCAGATTAGAAGCATTAAGATAGATGCATCACATCCATGCTTATTAAGAATTTTTTTTCTTTTATCTAAGGACTAAAAAGAACCTAATCTAATTGGAAGATACATAA
>NW_027187347.1:16711235-16719803 GCF_028583685.1 Petaurus breviceps papuanus
AAGGGAAAGAAAGAAAGAAAGAAAGAAAGAAAGAAAGAAAGAAAGAAAGAAAGAAAGAAAGAAAGAAAGAAAGAAAGAAAGAAAGAAAGAAAGAAAGAAAGAAAGAAAGAAAGGAAGGAAGGAAGGAAGGAAGGAAGGAAGGAAGGAATTTTTTAAAAGGGAAAGAAAAAAGATAATGAGAGAGACAGAATCATCCTTGAGAAAGAATTATTTGAGGGCAAGGAGAGTGCCTCACCCTCAGTCTTGCCTTTGATCTCCTCTCCACCCCTTGCACAGAGGAGGAGCTAATGGAATTTGATGAACCAAAGGATTTGTACTTTTTCATTGCCATCTGAGCAAAATCCCCAGTCCAACAACATCTAGCAGCAATGATTGCATCAGCAGAGAAGGACTAACTAGAAATTATAGGAAAAGAAGATTAAAGGCTCTACAAGGAGCCCAGTAGCAAAATTATTTTATACCTATGAGGGACTTGAAGAATTCAGGAAAAAAATAATAACTTTCTGTGAGTTATCCACATGTGCCCTTTAAGCTTGAGCCCACTTTCTCCTGGTCTCTGTATTGCTTGTGGGAAAGTATGTTTACAGACTTTAGGGTGGGACAAGGGAGAGAAGAGTTGTTTTGCACCAACCATATCACCATAGTAATATTCCTAACAGCAAATTAAATCTGACAGCCTAATTGATGTCACCTACTTGTGAACTTTATGTTCACAACTTATCTTTATGATAATCATTCAGGGAAGCATACAAGTAAGGACTTATGCACTATATTACTCTTTTAAAAATATTATTTTCTTACAATTACATGTAAAAAAAACTTTTAGCATTCTTTTTTTTTAATTTTAGTTCCAAATTCTCTCCCTTCCTCCCTCTTTTCCTTCCTCATTGAGAAGGCAAGCATATACATATGAAGTCATATAAAACACTTCAGTATTAGTCATGTTGTGAAAACAAAACAAAGACCACCTCCCCCCCCAAAAAAAAAGAAAAATAAAGAAAGTTTTTTAAAGTATGCTTCGATTCAGACTACCTCAGTTCTTCTCTGGAGATGAATAGCATTTTTCATCGTAATCCTTTGGAATTGTCATTTTATTGCTGAGAATAGCTAAGTCATTTACAGTTGATCATTATACAATATTGCTGTTACTGTGTAAAATGTTCCCCTGGTTCTGTTCACCTCACTTTGCATCAGTTCATGTAAGCCTTTCCTATTTGTTTGGTTTTTTTTTTCCTGAGAGCATCCTGCTCATCATTTCTTATAGCACAAGAGTATTCCATCACAATTATATACCACAACTTGTTCAGTCATTCCCTAACTAATAGACATCCCCTCAGTTTCCAATTCTTTTCCACCACAAAAGAGCTACTCTAGATATTTGTACATGTTGATACTTCTCCTTTTTTAATCCCTTTGGGATGTAGAACTAGTGTGCCATATTATTCTAAAACAACCTCAAACCTGTATTCCTGAGAAGAGATGTAGGCACAAGATTTCTGGGGACCTGAACTACCAGTGAGACTGATGGTTGGGAGAGTAGCTCCAGAGGATGAACTACAACAACAATAAAATATGCTCCCCCATAAACAGGGTCATATTCTATCATAAATGCACACATCATCAGTAGGAAGAATGGATGCACATAAAGTTCACAAGTGGAGAGGCAAAAACATGAGCAGAACAGTACTGAAAAGATCAAGAATGAATGAACACAGAAAATATATTTCCTATGCACCTCCTTCCTTTCCTTGGTTAGGTAGGTGATTTCTGGTACAGAATGTCACATATCCTATCAACTGTGATTGCTGCATCAGTTGTATTTATTTAATTGCTTGCTTAAAAGGAAAGCTCACTGGGAAGTGAAGAGTTTATCTGGAAATTAAAGAAGAAAGAAAACATATTTCCTTTTTTCCCAGCAAAGCTAGGGTCAGGTTCTATAGATGAGAATACATAATAATAAGTAACTGATCACACAGAGTTGAAACAGGGTTTGGGTAGTAGAGGGACAGAGAATCAAGCTCCCAGAGAGAAAATTTTATGCCTCAGGTAATAAAGTCCTGGATTTAGGTGGTTACAATGGAAACAGGAAGGGACAGATGGGGCAGTGTTGTGAAGAAAGAATGGATATGATTTGTAGATTGATTGGATGTAAGAGGATTAAGTAAAAAATGAATCTAGGATTTCAAACCTGAGTGACTAAGAGAATTATGGTGTCATTTCCACTTGATGGAAACCAACAAAGGGTCTTAATTTATGGGGATGGAAACACTTTAACTTCCATTTTAGCATTTGGGATATCAAAGTATTTTCACTAAATTTCTACGCAGGAGGGAAAGGGAATCTGCAGCCTTGAGGCCACCTGTGGCCTCCTAGGTCCTCAAGTGTGGCCCTTTGGAGTAGCCAAAAGTATGGACTTGAGGAGCTAGAGGACCACAGGTGGCCTCGAGGCCACAGGTTCCCCATCACTGTCCTACACCTATGCTTTCTCATCATGTGGATGATTTTCCTGGGTTCTCTAAGGCTATACCAACAGAGTATTAACTCTAGTAGGCTCTATCACTCTTTTTTCTTTTTCAGTCATGTGCAATTCTTCATGATGCTACTTGGGGTTTTCTTGGCAAAGATACTGGAGTGATTTGCCATTTCCTTCTTGAGCTCATTTTACAGATGAGAAACTGAGGCAAACAGGGTTAGGGGACTTGCCTAGAGTCACACAGCTAGTAAGTGTTTGAGGCCAAATTTGAACCTAAGCTTCCTGACTCTAGGCCCCAAGCTCTATCCACTCCACCACCTAGCTGCCCCCCGATCACCCCAGGAAGGTTTTGAGTATAGGCCCAGTTATGCCTTCCTGTTGTTGTTGAACAAATCTAGATAAATTAAGAGATGCTTATCTCTGGGTTGGCCAAAGGATGATAAATGTTCTGGCTATAGCAACACTCAAAGACCATCCTACCAAGTCATAGTAAAGTTGCATCATTGAAACTATAAAAACTTAAACTACTAAATAATGTGAGCTAAAAGTTGGACACTCAAGTAAAGTTCTGGTACAGTGGAAAGAGTGAGAAGTCAGAGGATCTGGGTTCAAATTCCAGCTGACACAAATTACCTCTTTGACCCAGGACAAATCACTTAACCTCTCTGGATTTCAGTTTGCTCGTCTGTAAAAATGAGAAGATCAGGAGATCAAATAGGTGGCCTCTGAAGTTAGTCACTTTTAGCTCTGAACAGATGATCCTCTAATCCTAAATGGGTAGCTAGATAGTGCAGTGGATAGTACATGGGGCCTGGAATCAGGAAAACTTATCTTCCTGAGTTCAAATCCAGCCTTAGACACTTACTAGCTGTATGTCTTTGGGCAAGTTGTTCAATGCTATTTGCCTAAGTTTTCTCATCTATAAAATGAGCTGGAGAAGGAAATGGCAAACCACTCCAGTGTCTTTGTAAAAAAAAGAAAAAGAATCAAAAAGAGTCAAATGCAACTGAAATGACTAAACAACAACAAAAAAATATTCTAAGTGTTCAGCAAACGGGAAGGTATGACTCAGGAGAGAGTTAAGGCCCAGAGAGAGATTTGGAAGTCATCTGCATAGAAGTAATAGAATTTAAGCAAAGTGATCTCCAAAGGAACAAATATAAAAGGATAAAAGCTGAGGATCAAATACTAAACTTTGTATGAAGTGATGGGACAAGAGGAGAAAAGAGGCAATGAAAGAAAAAGGAACTTAATCAAAGAAGTAAGAGAGAAATATGGTAATAGAGTGCCACAGAGCCCAACAGAGAAATGAATGTCAAGGAAGGTCAACATTGATAAACATTACAGAGATTCAGGAGAATAAATATGAAGAAAAATCAGTGGATTTGGCATGAAGAACCTGGCAACCTTCAAGACAGGAATTTCAGTTGAATCGATGGCAAGTTACCGAATTTTAAGGAGAAATGGATAGTAAGGAGTGGGAGAAAATTAATTTACTACTCATTTGAAAAGTATGGCAATGGAAAGAGAACAGGCTAGAGGGAGCAATATCAGCAAGTGCAATCTTTTTCTTAAGACTGAGATGGTCCGGAGGTGGTGCAGTGAATAGAGCACCAGCCCTAGAGTCAGGAGGACCTGAGTTCAAATTTGGCCTCAGACACTTAACACTTATTAGCTATGTGACCTTAGGCAAGTCACTTAACCCCAATTGCCCTGCCCTCGCCCTCCAAAAAGCAAAAAAAAAAAAAAAGACTGAGACCCGTGAGTATTTGAAGACAGAGTGAGATATCATGAATTCATAGTGGCTAACTAGATGCTGCTGACTTTCTCTAGAAATGTTTTATTTGGGGGGAGGGGCAGGAAGAAGGAAGAGAAAGGGATCCTGCATGGAACAGCAATAGAAAATTTAAAATGAGAATATTCCAAGGACAATTGGTGTATTATACACAGTGAAAGATCAAGAGGAAAGGACATCAGGGTGGCCAGGTAGCACAGCAAGTAAGAGCACTGGCTCCAGTGTCAGGATGACCTGGAGATCGAATCCTGGGCTCAGATACTCAGCACCCACCCAGAAACACCTGGCCATGTAACCTTGAGCAAGTTACTTAACCCCAATTGCTTAGGGGTGGCCAGGTGGCTCAGTGAGTAAAAGCACCAGCCCCAGGGTTGGGATGACCTGGGGATCAAATCTGGGCTCAGATACTCAGCACCACACCCAGAAATAACTGGCCATGTAACCTTGAACAAGTTACTTAACCCAGATTGCTTAAAAAAAAAAAAGAGGAAAGGACATCTAAAGTGGCTTATCATGGAGCTCAGATTGGATAGAGTCAAATATTACCAAAAGAGAATTAGTTGTTATGATACCTAGAGTAGGCAACAAGAGTGAAGAACAGGTTGAATAGTTATGAGAGATACAAAGAGCAGGTAGATATATTTGTACAGGAAGAGCATTGAATAGGGAAGATCTGATTTCTTAACTTAGGGAATTGAAGAGTGAAGGCCTAGGAATTCTGGAATTGAATGGAAGAAGGAGAGGTAGACAGGAAGACAAGTGCTCATACTCTAAAGGGAGCTCAACTCCAGTCTTCTCAGTGGAACAGTGGGTAGGACCCAAAAAAAGCATCTCCTGTGCTGTCTCTAGAATTCTTCTCAATAAGGGCTTCCTTGGCCCAGCTAATGAAAGAAAGGCTATGTAGATGATAAAAGGAACCGGAGGAATACAGCTCTCTCAAGTTGATTCTTTAACTCCCTGCTCTATGTCTCCCACCCAGATACCTGGGTATCCATCTGACTTTGATTTGATATGATTCAACTCAATTCAACTTAATTCAAATTTATTAATTGACTATGACAAGAAAGGCACTATGCTAGATGCTAGGGATACAAAACTAGATTCTACCCCAACACTAGCTTCAAGGAGCTCACAATGCAGTGAAGGATTGGCATGTACACAAAGAACTATGACAGAGGGTTGAGTGAAATAAGTGTGGAGAGTTTCAAGCAAAATGTTAGGAGAAATATGATGAAGAAGAAAGTATTTTCACTTAGTAGGACCAAGAAAGAATCTATGGTTGTGGTGAGGTTCAGAAGAAAGAAAGGCCTTCAACTGATAGAGAGAGGAGTCTATGAGGAGAGGAAGAAGGGCAAGTCCATTTCAGTAATAAGAAATGACATGAACAAAAGTATAGAGGCAGAAGAGGGCAAGACAAGAAGGAGGCATGGAATGGAATGCACGTGAAAGGGATCAATGTGAAATGCAATTGGCAAGATAGTTTGGCATTTGATTATGGAGGGTCTTAAATGTCAGGATCAGGACATTTAATAGAAGCTGAACTGAATTTTATTGATCTATTTATTGATTTATTACTTAGCATAACCTCCTGTTTGTATTTATAACTCAATGAATCCATGATCCCTCAGTTCACCATCTTTCTTCATTTTTCATCATTATAAATTTTGGTGAACATCAATATATAAACATTTTCTTGCAAAAAGAACAGAAAACAAAGGAGTGTACATGATACTGTGAATATTTATTAAACAAAAATTTTGGTATATGTAAAGATATGCCTTTATTACTTTGACAAGTCTGTAAGTAGTGGGGGTAAAGGCAGGGTACAAAGTGTCTGTCAACAGACATGACTCAGGACATAGATTGCCTCAATGCCTTTTTCCTAGACTTATTTGCATCAGACCAACAAGGGAATATTAGATTTAAAAAGTTAGAAAACAAGAGCTAATTGGTGATTACTCTCATCAAATGATTCTGGGCTGATGAGAGTTTGTGAAATATACTGGATCATTTGCATGAGTTGCAGGGATGGGGAACCTTCGGTCCTGAGGACACATGTGGCCCTTGAGATCCTCAAATGTGACCTTTTTGACTAAATTCAAACTTTATAGAAAAAATCCTCTTAATAAAAGAATTTGTTCTGTAAAGCTTGGACTCAGCTAAAAGACTACACCCAAGGACCTAGAAGGCCATGTGCAGCCTCAAGGTTGCAGGTTCCCCACCCCTAGAACTTAGGGTGTTATCTCTCTCACCATGGTGATAAAGACCTGAACCAGGAAGGGTTGTCCTTGAAAACCATAGACTGTATCTCTGCACTGCCACCTGCTACCTGATGCAGAAAAAGAAAAGAAGAGGTTTTGTCTCTTTTCATTGCCACCAGCTTCCTGGCAGGTGAAGAAAAAAGAAAGAGAGAGGCTATCCTTCACAGTACAGCCACCCACTACCCTGGAGATTAAAAAAAAAAAAACCTCAAAACTCACCCCAGCTAGCAACTTTTTCTTCTGACAATCCTAGGTTTAAAAGGATCTCTTCCCTTTCTGAAAAAGAGTAACTCTATCTCAACTGAGGGCATACACTGAGATTGAAGTGGGAGATGGGACATGGGAAGACCACAGCTACCATCAAGGAACAAGCCCAGTTGAATAGAACAGCCCAGCCTAACTGAAGAGCAGTCCAGCCAAGACAGCCCAGCAAATCAATCTGAAACTATGTGCCCTCTGTGGAGTTAGCCCAGACTAGCAGTAGAACAACCAAACCAGATAGTGGAACCACCATCATCTCATCATCTCTCACAGATACCACACCTGACTGTTCAAAATAGAAAAAAGACATGGGGGGTGTGGAGGGGAACAGGGAAAGGACCTTGAAAATACACTCCTCCTGAGTTGTGAATTATCATACCCACAAGTGTTTTCTACATTTATGTTGCATTATTGTTTTTCTCAAGTTTGAGCCCACTCTTCCCAAAAGACACCATTTTGATGGAAAAGTGCCACTCGGGTGTATGGAAGGAATGTTAAAATGATTTTGTTAAGAGAGTCTACTGGCTGGGAGGAGCCACCTTGATGTAGCATCCAACAGTCTAACTGGGAGAAGTCTAATCTGCAAGTTATAAAGGGAAAGTGGACCCAGGCAGAGTACCGCATAGAGGTTAAATGTGACTTGGTAGCTTTAGCATTGCCTTCCTTGTTCATATTCCTTTCTGAAATTCTTTTTGTTCTCTTCTGAGTATTTAAATTTCTTAAGGGGCACTCCTTTTTTTTTAATTTTCTTCCTTTTGTGTTGTCACTATCACTGCCCTATCCACTATCTCTCATAACCCCTTCTCCAAATAAAAGCTCTCCCTTTAAGAAAAATAATAGTATAGTCAAGCAAAACAAATCCACACATTGGGCCCATGTCTGAAAATGTATTTATTCCATAATTCATATATATGTATATTATGCATGTATATATGTGTGTATCTTCATATGCATATATATAATTATATGTATTGTATATTGTGTATACACAAAGCTACCCTTGCATGAATGCATAAAAGTCAACCACCTGTCCTCACTAAAGAAATATTTCAAAAAGTGTATCTGGACTGGGGAGAGGAGCAAAGATTAACCTATATTGTTGTAAATTATACAATGCTATAGACAGAAGGGACATCAGATAAAAGCCAGGCAAAACTCCAATTTTTAGAGGTGAAAAATGCAAGATCAAGATAGGTTTAATGACTTTCCCAGGATCACCATTGCTAGTAAATGGCAGAGTCAGGAATAGAACCATGTCTTGGTTCTTGCCTCCTTGTCCAGTGCTCTTTCCATTGCTCCAAGACCAGCACATTATACATCTTCATTGAATATGTATTGATTTTGATTATGTTTATGGTCTTTGACTATTTTTCAAATATGTCTTTTTTTCATTCACGCTGAGAAAAATCATTCTGCTGATAAATTTTCATGGAGCATTTCATTAAGCACAAATGCTGAAATACATATATATCAATGGTACTTTTTTTCAGATTCCATTTAGGTAGATATTGTGGAGAAAGGAGAGTCTATGTATACACACAGTACATATACATATACATATACATATACATATACATATACATATACATATACATATACATATACATATACATATGCATATGCATATGCATATACATATATATATATATATACACATGGGGGCAGCAAGGTGGCACAATTAATAGAGCACCAACCCTGGAGTCAGGAGGACCTGAGTTCAAATCCGGCTTCTGTAAGGGTTATGGGATTTAAAGATCTCCCATGCCCCATGGACGTGC
>NW_027187347.1:16719813-16737313 GCF_028583685.1 Petaurus breviceps papuanus
AGGACAGGGACAGCTCTACATCCGATTTCAGCAGCAAGTAGCCATAGAAGAAGAGATCTTCACCCCTTACCACAAGATTTTGGGGCCCCATTTGTTCGGGGTGGGGGGAATGATGGGGAGCTTGTGCTCAAGCCCCACCCTAAAATATGGTTTTTTATGTTTATTGTGTGCTATTCTTGTTATATTGTTGTGAAATTTTGTTGACACCAGTTATTCCTACTGTATTTTTGGCCGAATGTAAGGGTTATGGGATTTAAAGATCTCCCATGCCCCATGGACGTGCTGACATAGCAGAGCAAGAGAAAGTGAAAAGCCGAGCTAACGGTCCTGCAGTTGGCAGTTGGCGGAGGTTGCCTTTTTTTTTTTTTTTTGAGTTAGGACCCCTGCTGAGCACTGCCAGAGGCCGGAGCTGCTGGGAGCAGGACTTTCTGCTGGGGACTCCTGCTGAGGACTGCCAGGGGCCGGAGCTGCTGAGAGCCCGCTTCCAGGGCACTGGGTGGTTGCTGTGAGTGGGGAGAGGAGGACCTTTGCCTGAGGTAGCCTGTTCTGTTTTAAAGGCTTGAAAATGTGGGTGCTTTCTACTTTATCTACCTGTGCCAATATCATAACTACTCTGATGGCTTTCACTTTCTGGTTTTGGGACTCAGTCTTTTGGTATCTTAATAAATTTTCTAGTTTATTTCCCCAAATGGCAAACCTGACATATTTTGTGATGGATAATTATATCAGCATATTTGTAATCTCTATAGGCATTGTGAATATGGCATTGCTGATACAGCTTCTGACACTTAACACTTACTAGCCATGTGACCTTGGGCAAGTCACTTAACCCCAATTGCCCTCCAAAAAGACAAAAAGAAAAAAAAAACATATATATATATATATATATACATATAGACACACACACACATATATGTATAATATGATAAGAAAATGACTCCTGTAGACCTAAATGTAATAGACAAGCCTCTAGAAGATACCAAGAACTAAGTAGAGAAGGAAAGGAACAAACATTTATTTAGCACCTACTATATGCAAGCACTGTGCTAAGTACTTAAAAAATCAATCAGACAAAGGTCAAAGAAGAAAAAGATTTTGGAATTAAAATAAAACCATTAAGATAATAGAAGTGACATTAGATGCTAATATAATCACTCCACCCAGCATAAAACTTCTTAGACAAAGAGAAATTGGAAAGAAAATTATCCCAGAGTATACACCCCTAAGAAAAAGGTGTTCTCATTTGAGTGACTATATGATTGCTAGATTATAGAAAAAAAAAGAAAAAACTATGTTCTCTCTGTCTGTCCTTTGACTTGGTCTTCACTGCCTTTTCAGAAGCTTCCGTGCCTGTGTCATTTCTATTTGATTCCACGAACTTTTATTAAGTGCCAACTATAAAAAAGCATTGGACTAAGAATTAATAATGTAAACTACCATCCCCCACTAGGCTCTGGGTCTACCTAGATTAAGTTCAAGCTTGGGAAAAGCACCGACACCACCACCACCCCTCCCATTTCCAAATCATAACTCTTGCCTCCACTTAGAAATCCTTCTGGGAAATCTCAGTACGTAGCTCAAATATAACTCTTGTCTAGGTCTCCACGGAAATGTATAGAAGAGGTCCTAGTTCTCATGTTAGTACTTAAGGTAACAATGCATATATCAGGCAAGGATAGACTTGAATTTATTCCCACAGAAAATGCATAAAGTACTAACAGTTGCCATTTAAACAATTAATACAATTTTCCTCCCTCTCCAGTGAATCCTGTCTTCCCTCCTGGCACACACCCCTACCCAGGGCCATAAGTCATCTAGACTTATAGAAACACCCTCTGCTCTGGATTCTTAGAAAAGCAAACACTACTGTCAAGAAAATATTTCAGTCTGATTTTTGCACTAGGGATGTATGCCATGTTCTAGCATTATGGTACTACACAAAGAACCAGGATCCCTCTCCCTCCACAGCCCCCCCCCAAAAAAGGGAAATAAATGAGGTTGCTAGAGAGACTACTCTGTTCACAAAAAAACCTGCACAATCAAAATAATTCATAGTCATAACAACAGACAAAATCTGAGTCTTTTGTTTCTTTATATCATGATTTTGCTGCTCTTCCAGATCTAGGAAACACATGGGTGATCAACTTCTTCCTCCCCCTCCTCCCCCACCCAAGAAACTGGAAACTTAGAGGAATCTCCCCGCTTTTTGCTTGAAAGAAAACCTTCAAATTTGGAGTTTTTAGAAGAGGCAACCTGAGGCTAACACTGTCCAAGAATTCCTCTTCCTCTTTCTCCAAGTCTAGCTTCTAAGATCCTCTTCTTCCCTACAGGCTAGAGCTACCCAGGACCTCCTCCATGTCTCCATTGAAGGCTTGATCCTTAGTCTTTCCAGGGAACTCAGTTTTCGATGAATTGCCTCTCCTCCATCCAGGAATTTAGTGTTCAAAAACTCTAGTCACTCAATCATTTTTGGAGAGATTAGTTATAGTACTTCCTTTCCATAGCTACAGCCAGAAACTCGGAGTTCCTATGGTGAGAATACATGCACCTGCAGCTACTGAATGTAAGGTTATATAGTTGTGCAGGTTCTCACTTCAGCCCCTCAAAACCCAGGTTCGCTCACAGCTTGGCTGCCTCTGGTCTGTGTTCAGCTCTCTCAAGATCAACTCCAGAGCCAGCTTTGTAATTGATGTCTTTTTCTCCCACAGATCCAGCACAAAATGATTCTGATTCCCTACCAATTTTTCTGAGCCAATCAATTCATCTCCTATCAATACAATACAACTCAAGATAATCAATTAATCTCCAATAGAAGTGATTTAAAGAAATATCCTCTTCTTCATGATGTGTTGCTTGATATAACCCCAAAGTGCTCCCTTAATCTTGTCAAGATTGTTGGTATGTCCACACCCTCCATCAGAAGATACAATTAAATTTCCAAATATTTACTTTCAATCTTATCAAATGGAAAAAGGAACTTTTCTGATCAACTCCTTATATGAGGAAAGGCATTACTACAGTCTATATGGAATATCTCATCATTATTTTTCTTTTTTCTCTGATTGTATGTTCTTTTTAAAAAGATATAATTTTTATGAATATCTTTTGTTTTTCTATCATCTACATTTCCCAATGTATCCCTCCCTCTATCCTCTCTCAGAGAACCATCTTTTATAATGAAGAAATAAAAATGGGGAGGGGGTTTGGAGAATGATTCAGCAAAATTAACCAGCCAACACATCAAAAATGTTCAACATATGTAGTGTTCCACACTCATGGTCCCCCTCCTTGTTAAGTAAGAGAAAGAAATAGATACTTTCTCATATTTCTTCTTTGGGTTTGGTTAGTATGATTTAAAAGAATATAGTTTCATTTTTTGTTTTCCTTCTATGTTATTGTACTCACAGAAAAAGTATTTTTTTTTTGTTTCTCTTTGTTTTTCTTGGTTCATATAAGTCTTCCTGTACCTCTCTATATTCGTCATATTTATTACTTCTTAGAATATAGTAATGTTCCATTAAATTCAAATACCTAAATTTGTTTGACCATTCCCCAATTGATGGGCATCTTTGTTTCCTTTACTATTACTGAAAAAAAAGATACTACTATTTTGATGTATATGGTATATTTTCTTTTTATTATTGACGATTGTAAATGCTTTCAAACAGTCTTCTTAAAGCTAATTTAGTTTCCCTAACACATTGATATGGGAGTAGGAACCCTGAAATGAATGACCAAAACCAATTACATGACCTGTTTTCCATTATAAAATAATGAATTTCTGTTCTGATTTAAAAATTGGTTTCCTATGAGTTTGGTTAACATGAGGCAGTTGTCTTAGGATTTGAATTTGATCATCCCTGAATGAATAGGTAATTGAGTTTCTGGACCAGCAAAGCTGAGTTACTAGACTCTGGAACAAAGATAACCAATTTCTCACCTATCCTAATAATTAATGTCAATAAATTATTCTGAATTGATAACAAAAAAGTTTTAATCCCAAGTATTAGAATATTCTTTCACTTCATTTAAAGACATTAAAAGGGAGACAAAGATTCCTTAGCAATAAAGAATATGTATATATTTACCAAAGGGAATCTGAAACTGGGGTGTTACTTTTGCCATCACTTTATAGAATTTTTTGTCTTCTTTTTTGAAACTGGATTTCTCTGCCTCACACCTGTTTGGGGAAGTGCAGCAGCCATTCACCAGCCATTGTGATCCCGTTGCTGATTGACATGGAAGTTTTAACAGGCTCCATTTTTTAAACTTGTGCTTGTCATTCTTAGGAAGCATGTTGACCATTCCAGAAGTTCACCATACTAAGTGCCAGATTTAATGCTTAAACTCTACTGCAGCTCAGAATTCCCAAATTCAAGCTGTCTAAGAGACTCAACCTCTCCTAATAACAGGGATTACAGATGTGAGCTCCCGTGCCCAGCTTGGATTTTAATTTTCCAGCACATATAAGAAATGATAAGCAGGCAGATTTCAGAAAAACCTGGACTTATATGAACTGATGCTGAGTGAAATGAGCAGAACATTGTACACAATAACAACCATATTGTGCGAGGACTGACTTTGATAGATTAGCTCTTCTCAGCAATGCAAGGATTTAAGATAACTCTAAAAGACTCACAATGGAAAATGCTATCCACATCCAGAGAAAGAACTTTGGAGTCTGAATGCTGATGGAAGCATATTATTTGCTCTTCTTTTCTTTTGTTGTTTTGTTTCTTCTTTCTCCTGGTTCCTCCCATTAGTTCTAATTCTTTCCATGACTAATATGAAAACATGTTTAGTGTAAATGCATTAATAGAGCCTATAGCAGATTGCACAGCATCTTGGGGAGGGGGGAGGAAAAGGAAGGGGGAGAAAATTTGAAACTCAAAATCTTATGGAAGTGAATGTTGAAAACCTAAAATAAATTAATTTTTAAAACCAAATAAATAAATAAATGAACTTTCCAGCACAGAACTCAGACAATAGTTTATTTCTTCTAAAGCAAAGGTGATTAAAGTCTAGTTAGTGGAACCTTTCAGGAAGTACTGAAGATAAAACTATTGAAATAATAATATGAATCTATTTTTATCTATTAAAATTCTTCTCCTTTTTCCTACCATGTATCCAGAAGAAGCTAGATTTTCTTCACGTACTTCAATCAATACAAAACACTGCAACAGAATAAATGCAGAGCAGATTTGAGAATCCAGCTGTTTTCTATTGTCAGATATTAAAGAAATTTGCAAAAATATGTAGAACAATAGCATTCCTCACTTTTTCTGGTTTCAAAAACATAGTTATTGCTCATAAAAATTATGTTATTTATATGAACATCAGTGGGCTTATTAAAATTTTTAAATAAATTGATAAATATTTTTTAAATTTTATCAGTGTTAATTTTTAATATTGATAGATATAACAAAAGCTCTCTGGAGTGTAATAAAGTCCAAAAAGTAAAAAAGTTTGAGAACTGCGGCTTTCAAGTATTTTGTCCATAATTAGGCTATGCTGCCACCAGGTGGATGGTGAACTTCAGGTATGATTTTATGGTGTGAAAAACCTAACCACCTATGGACACGGTACTTTCAAAAAATTAGCACACACTTCTATGAAATTATGGATTTTGTTTTGATTTGGGGGGAGGTTGAGGTGAAGGTTTTAATTTTTAAACAAAATTTTGAATTCTATTTTTAAATTGAGAGCAAGATTTAAAGAAATACTACTTAACTAAATAATGGTTTTATTTTGGTTTGAGAAAACTATTTTCAACTCGCCCTTAATTCTCTTTCTTTCATTCCAGTCTTCTCATACAAAATGACTAATATGAAAATGTTTTTACATGATTGCACATGTATAACCTATATCTGATTGCTTACCATCTCAGGGAGAGGGAAATGAGGGAGGGAGGGAGAGATAGAATTTGGAACTCAAAACTTTTTTTAACGTTTTAAAACTGTTTTAACATGCAATGGGGGGGGGGAATAAAATATATCTAGATATAGATATAAAACTCTGAGTTAGACTTTCTCAGTGTTTGTCCATGGCACCATGACTTCAAGCTAATTTGGGAAGAGGAGGAGAAGAAGGAGGGGGAGGAGGGGAGGAGGAAAAGGAGGAGGAGGAAGAAGAAGAGCTAGAGGTAGAAGAGGAAAAGAAAGAAGAAAAGGAGGAGGAGGAGGAAGAAAAGGAGAAAGAGGAAGACGAAGAGCTAGAGGTAGAAGAGGAAAAGGAAAAAGAAGAAGAGGAGGAGGAGGAAGAAGAAGAAGAAGAAAGAGAGAAAGAAGACTGGGCAAAGTACTCCAACATGTTGAAGAGACTGTCAATGGACAATTTGTCTATTTTGTCAAATAGACAAAAATGACACAGGATGAGAAAATGTGAATGAGCTACAATTTGCATCTTTGGAGGGATCATCTACCCAGATGAGATCACAGATCCATGGAAGTAGCATGAATCAGCAAGGTATAGTGAGGGAACATAAGGCAGCATGTGCTTGATATGTCAAACCACCACGACCTTGACCACAATCTCCCCTCAGACTCCACTAAAGACCTCTCAGGACCCTAAACCCAAGAGCCTTGGGAATAGCAAAGCTTCCAGTATATTGTCCTCAGCCATCACCCTGAAAAGCAACCCCTGTGGAGGTATAGCTGCTGCAGGTGCTACAACCATAGGTACTCAAGACCCAGAAAAGAAAGTTCTTGCCACCAAGTCTTTGGCACAATCAAATGGTTGCACATCAGAATTTGATATAATTTTTATCAGTGGAAATGACATTAATGAAGAGACATTATTATCTGTTTTGCCACTATACCTTAAAGACCATAGAACATTTCCATTTGACTTGTAGCTGAAATCTGCCTAGATCATCTCCCCCATTATGTATGAGCTCATTGAGAGCAGGGACTGGTTTCACCTTCTATTTGTATCTCTAGACTTTAACAGAGTGCATTGTACATAGTAAATATTTTTTCACTCATTCATTCAAATACAGGCCAAAGTAGGATAAACAGATCACAGCAACATATACCCTATTTTTACCACTGAAAAAATCTCATCTTTCAAATCACAAGAATTCTTTCTTTCTAATTTATTCCAGGTTTCCCCCTCCCACAATGTACCTAGTCATCAGGTCTATTGATGAATTTCCATTGTATTTGTAGAATCATGGGCAAGAACTTTGGGGGTAGGAAGTGGAAAGAAAGGGAAGGAGTAAAAATGCAAGCTATCTGAACAGTTAAGCACCATTGTCAAAATAAAGTCTTTTGGATTCACTGATAAAAGTCATAGTATTTTGTTTGTTTTATTTTATAAATTTTATTCAGCAGAGGAAATATGTGAAGCAATGTTACACATTGAAGTCCAGGAGATTAGAAAAGAAGGAGAAAAGGGGAAAGGACAGTGTTCATAATTAAAGTACAAATCTGCATTTGGAATTTGTAACTCAAAAATCTTTGGACTTTCTTCCTAATAAAAAGTGAAAAAAATATTAGTTACACAAAGAGACTTGATAAAGAGGGAGGGAGGATACTGCCTATAACAGAATATTACATAATAATCAAGCTGTAGGAGCATGAGTAACATGGATTTAACCACAAACTTTTGAGCCTTCTCACATCTCAGGATGTCATTGCAGACCCTTCAACCCTAAGAACTGAAAATATCAGAATCAACTGGGTAAGTACATATGGTGATTAGAATTCAAGTAGGTGACAATTGGAGAATTGCATATGTTACTTTTTAATCTTCTCCTATTTTAGTAAAAATCTGCTGAATGGTGTGTTCATGCTTCAAGTGGGTTTTCAGTGTCTCCTACTCAAGCACAGTACAAGATTTGTTTAAGTAAAATTTCATCTTTTAAAAAAGAGTTACTGTTTTTCTTTGATTCATGTTAGCTGTGAGTTGTGACTAAAACAGAGGAGGTGCTGAGTGAAAGGGGGAGGCAAGAGCAATTAACAAGCATTTATTAAATGCCTTACTATGTGCTGGGCACCGTACTAAGTACTGGGACTACAAATACAAGCAAAAAGAAAGATAAAGATAGTCCTGCCCTCAAGGAACCTATACTCTGATGATGGAAGACATCACATAAATGGGGAGATGAAAAGCAGGGGAGGGAATGTGGAAAGAGGTATCTACTCCAGAGCATGGTGGCAAAATCCATATAATGAGGGATGGTCTGGACCCTTCCCCAAAATGGAGGTTGCCAGAAGGACTCATCAGTGGGAGGAGTCCTACAGTGAAGAAGGCAGCTGAGTTGTTATGGTGGAGTCCAGAGAATAAGAAATGACTGATCTGGGCCATTCTTCAGAATGGAAGGGGTGCCAAGGTCAGGAGATAGGGGGAGCTAGCACCAGACAAAAATAAGGGTAACCCCTCCAAACATAAAAACAGCAGTGAAAAGCCCTTTCCAATTCTCCTTTCCCCATTTAACACTTCCTGTTTACTTTGAGGGACTATAAAAGACATCCTCAATGCTTCATGAAGGTATCATTTTATCAATGTATTCCCTCCACTGACATACACCACTGGATCTCCATTACTTAGCATACGATTCTCACAAGTTGTAGTCCAAAAGTTAATCATCTGGAAGCCACACAATCCATTGCCAGAACTATACCCAAAACCTCTTATAGCTTGTCAGGACCTAACAAAGCTTTAGAGCCACGATTAGATTGCAGTAGTTATGGAACAGACTTGGGAGTTTTAGAGAATTGCAAATTTGTCTTTATCTGTAAAGCAAGGGTAACAGTATTTGTACTACCTACCCCAATGGGTTGTAGGTTGTGAAGAAAGTATTTTATAAACCTTAAAGAATTATGTAAACATGAGTTGTTGGGTTGGGTTTGGGGTTTTGGTTTGGGGTTTGGGTTTTTAGTTTGTTTTGTATGTTTTGCCTTTGTCTAGACCTGTGATTTCACTGAAACAGAAAATTCTTGAATGGGGAAACTTCCTCTACCTATGCAGATCAATAACTCTGCTGCAATTTATAGTTTTAGAAAGCTGATTAAGGCATTAAGAGACTGTGACTTGCCCAGGACCACAGAACCAGTTATGCATCAAGGGAAGAGGTTAAACCCATTTTTCCCATTCCAAGGACAGCTCCCTACTCACTCCAAGCTGTGTTGCCTTTCTAGTTACTGTTCTTACTGTTACATACATTTTATTTAGAACTTTTTAATTCTGGTAGAGTTACAAGTGTTTATAGAAATCTCTTCTAAATTTTACTAAAGTAGTTTGTGACTGATTAGATACTGTGTGTGTGTGTGTAGCTTGCATGGGTACACTCATGTGCACATTTGTGTGAATTGGTTGCTAGGGACAACCTCAGCTGAAGAGAAGATGTTGTCAGCCAACCAAGAGTAGCCTGTAGCAGCTGGTAATGCTTGTTGGGCAGAAAAAAAAGTGGGAAGGGCACTTTCTTATTTTAAGAAGAAAGTAGAAATTTTTCCCCTTCTAACAGGAAAAGATTATTCTCACTAGAAGGAAGTCTGGCGGATGAGGAAAACTACCTGAAAGGGCATTTGATGCCAAGCTGACTTGAAGTAGAAAACAATTAACGAAGGCTTTTGATTCTGAGTTAAGAAAATTATTCAATCTAGTGGTGACTCAGAGACAAATTTCAATTCCACTCTATATTTGCTATATGATCCCAGGCCAGTCACTTGAGTTTTCTAAGCTTTAGTTTCCTCATCTTCAAAATGAGGATAATAATACTTATACCATTTATATCACAGAATTGCTGTGATGATAACATGTGATACTGAATGTAAATGTACATTAAAAGTAAAAGGACCTATCCATGAGCCTCTCCCTGAGGAGTTGACATGGGGTCTTGATGGAACAGGAATACTAACATATACGCATTACTATGAATTCTCCAATCTTCATAGCTTTTAAAGAACTTTGGAAAGCTTTGGAAAGAATTTACCCTGAGAAGCCACATGGAAAATGGAAGAGAGGGAAGACTGTGAGCCATGCCAAGCCAGCAGGGAACTGTGGAGCTGTACTTCTGTAACAAAAAGCAAAGTAAGTGGATCTGAGAATTCATAATTCCTGGAGAAAGCAGGAAGACGGAGAGAGATGTTATCAGGTGGGCCAGTCCCAGCAGATTGGAACAAAGAGCAAACCAGGTCTGCTTGGACAGAGGGAATTCAGTACAGTATGTATTGTTCTCCTGATTCCCTAGATGTTTCCCTGATTTCCCCTCCTGATTTCCTGATTCCCTACCCCCTAGGGAAAGCTCCAGTTCTTAATCTATCTAACCATTCCATTTTCCATTTTGCCTGTGATTAATGGAAGTTCTAGGAAGAGGAAAATATTCAACTTCCTCAGCTGTAGCCATTATAACTTATACATTGAAGCCTGTTTCATTAAATGTATATTTGCATTCTATATTATTTGTAATTGCTAGTAAAGTGTATATCACAATGATTTTAGTTCATGACAATAAATGTGCTATTTAAGATTAAGAGAGAGGATGTTAACACAAAAAGAAGAGAGGATTTTCTTCAGCTGAGACTGATGTGGGGGTAAACAAATTAGAAAATGTCTGTTAGTAATCTCTGACATGCCCACACACCAGACCATTTGTGCACCTATACAAAAACTTAATGAGGAAATAAGCCAGTAGTTTTGAGAGATAGAAGTTAGTGTGTTCAGTTCATCATGCATTCTGCACACATTATCCAAAGTTCGACCTGGCTATAATAAGATAAGGTATTATTAATAAGGTACTATTACTTTTTATTATTATTATTATTATTAATAAGGCATTATTATTTTAAAATTCATATATCTAGGTAAATCTTTTTCCTGAATTTTTCAAGTAAGTACAATCACATAATAGTTGTGTCTTTCCTACACTCCTATCTCTGGACTCTGAACATTTTTACTGGCTCATAATCTATTCCTGGAATGCTCCCTCTCTACATCACTGCTTTCTAGCTTTCCTGGCTTCCTCCAGATCTAAGTCAATGTCCTACCTTCTCCAAGGAGCGTTTCCTAGTCCCCCTTAATATTAGTGCCTTTCCTCTGAGATTACCCCCATCTTATCCAATATATAGCTTGTTTGTACATGGTACACAGCTATTTACTTGTTGTAACCATCATTAGATTATGACTTCCTTGAGAGCAAGCACTGTGTTTGGGGAGAGGTGTTTTTTCCCCCTTTCTTTGTATTGCCAGTCCTTAATCCAGCGCCTGAAATACAAGAGGCATTTGATAAATGCTAGTTAATTGACTGGCTGCTAGCTAGTGAACTGAGCATTGTCACCAACCACCACTGTTAATGAGAAAATAGAAGAGGTTGACTTTTCCCACGGAGCAGCATAGAAGGTCAATGGGACTTCTCAATAAAAGGTCACTCTCTCATGGACACAGTTTGAAGAGGGTACTCACAGAGACTGAGAGGTAGTGGTCAAATTAAAAATGAAATTAAGAGAAAGCTAAGAGTAATGGAAGTAGCATCATTGTAGGGCAGAAGCCCCTAGTCCTGGTGAGAGAAGTGAAGGAAAGGAAGAAAAGTGTTCATTAAACTGGATATCTATGCATTCCATTACCTTGAAATCAATCTTCCAAGTCAAATGGGGAAACATAACTAATAAGAAGGCAGGATAGTTTGGTGAATGAGTACTAGACTTTGCACACTGAGTTTGAATGGGGTCATCACTTCCCAACTACATGACCTTGGGCAAATTATAACTGAATAAATTTGCTTTCTGGAATAAATTATTCCTTCACGAGTTTGGGTGGCATGACCCAGTTTCCTCAGAGTTTTATCCCCCTGAGATGAGCAGATCATCAAAGTTTCCAGCCCTACTGAATCAGATCAGACCCTAGTACTACATTAACACTATAAAGATATAATGTAGTTTCTTCTAAAGTCAATAACAGAGTAGTAGAAAGAGTACTGGATTTCTGTGTATGTGGAGGAGTGGAGTTTGAAACCTATTCTGTTATTTATTTCTCGCACAAGTCCCTTTACCTCTCTGAGCCTCAGTTTCCTCATCAGAAGACGACAAGGTTAGATTTAGCAGCCTTTAAGTTTCTTTCCTGTTCTATCCTATAAATATATTTATCTTCACCTTCTCTCATTACTTCGGATGTTGCTCTCAGAGAACAAAAGGATTTGTCTGGCTGGCCACGCACTGAAGCTAGCTGGTCTCAGGTAGAATGGTCTCCTCTTGGCTAATCTTGGGCAAACAGTGCTTATCCTTTCCTCTCTGTAAAAATGGCTGGTCTGGTATAGCTCTCCTTGACAGCTTACCTGCCTTCTAAATCCCAACTTGCAATATCCCTGTTCAGTTTGACAAACTCAAACGTGGCAGCTGGGGATTTCTGCTGAAACCATTTGCCTAAACTGTGATACCCAACCACATGCAAAATGCCTCAGGCTTCCACTCAATCAAGAAATTGCAGTTAATGCCCTTAGGGGGGAAATGGTCTTTGATGAGTCTCAGTGTTAGCAGCCAATCCAAATCCATTACCTTCCACATCTGGAAATAAGGTGAGCAGTAAAAAATGAGTCTGATGGCCTCAATCTATTTCTCATTTATCAGCATCACAATAACCTGGCTCAAAGACACACAATTCAGAATGATTGGCTGAATTTGCCAAAAGACTGCAACAGTATGTGGAAGGTTGAAGGACAAGGCTTAGCGGCGTTGGCAGAATTATTTCAAAGGGTCACCTCTGGAGTTGGGGAGGTCAAAATGAAAGTAAGTACATTGGAGGAACACTTTAGAAACTGAAATTCAGAAGAAATATGAAGGCATTTTGTAGATCAGGATAAATGACAGCACTACTCTGCAGGATTTAGACCCCAAACTGTCAATGGTATATCTCCCTTACTTAAAAATAATGGTTATAATAATAATTCTTGTTATCCTAATAACTTACATAAGTCACTTTACATATAATATCCTATCTGAGGCAAGCAGGTGGTACAGAGGACAGGGTGCTGCAGCTGGAGTAAGGAAAAATGGAGTTAAATCATGCCTCAAACACAGGGTTGTTGTGTATTATTAATCAATTATCAAATAATTGTCAAATATCAATTATCAATAATTATCTAATGAGATAATGTATATAAAGCATTTTGTAAAATTTAAAGTGCTATATAAATGTCAACTATTATTGTTACTATTTGGCCCTAATGAAAATCCCTGGGTGTAGATGGGCCAGGTATAGTTATGTCCATTTTGCAGATGAGGAAACTGAGACAGAGAAAAGTTAACATATGTTTAGAGAAGGACTTCAGTAACTGAGTTTTAACTGTAAAACTGTTACCTTAAATAAAATCACACAATCTGCAGGATGCTCAGCAATTTTCCCCCTTTTTTATAGCAACATGAGAACCAAAGGAATAGATTTTAAAAAATTATCTAGTCATCTCAGACATTTCATTTTTTATTTCATTTTATTTTTTCAATGAACAAAAATCTTTCACACCCACACCATTGGGGGGAAAAAAAAAAGTAAGTAATTAAGAAAAACCAATTTCACATTGGCCGTATTCAAAAAATATGTTTTAATCTACACCCTGAATGTGATCTCATACTCTGCCAGGAGATGGGTAGTCTATTTCACAAGTTTTTTGGAACTGTGATTGGTCATTTTTTTTTTCATCAGAGTTCTTAGGTCTTTCAAAGTTGTCTGTCTTTAAAATTTTGCTATTATTGTATCAATTGGTCTCCTGATTCTGCTCACATCTCTCTGCACCAGTTTATACAAGTCTTCACAGGTTTCTCTGAAACCAGCCCCTCCATCATTTTTATAGTCCAATAGTTTCCCATTGTAATCATAACCTATCATTCATTCATCCATTTCCCAGTTAATGAGCATCCTTTTTTTTTTTTTACAGTTCTGTGCCACCACAAAAGTATAAGCATTTTTTAGGTATGAGTCCTTTTCCTCTTTCTCTGCTGTCTCAGTCTCTTTAATGAGGGAGAGTCTAAGATAACAGATAGGCACCATAACCAGGTCATCTTTAGAAGGATTTAAACTATGGGTAAAAGTATTTGGGTTTTTTTTAACACCCAAAATATGTAAAAATATGTAAATAAGAAAAAAGAATGGTTTACTATAAATAGAAAAAAAAGTTAAAGAATCTGTCTTTTAAAACCATAAGAAAGGGAAACTGTTAAGATTCACAACAGTCAAAAGTTAATGAGCTCATTACCTAACTGCACAAAAGTGGTCTTATTTCTTTAAGTTTTCCTCCAATTGTGGGTAACTTTTATAAATAAAATGAAGATCAAACATAATGATTGATAAATATGTATGTAAAATATGTACTGGTAAAGTAATTGAATTTAACAAACACTTATTAAGTGCCTACTATGTTCCAGGAACTATGCTAGGGTACAGGGAGGAAGGGGGGGAACGCAGACAAAAATGAGAAATCATTGCACTCAAGTGTTTATATTCTACTGGTAAAATGTAAAAGCATAATTGAGTGAGAAAACATGAAAACATGCTATATTCTTTCAAACACAATTTGCTATGTCCGTGAGAAGCCTATGTGTACTAGCCTAGGTAACACTGTACCATGATCCCATGTCTACCTGATGGCCTATACACAAATTTCTTACAAATCCAGAGGAGGCAAGTAAAGGCAAACATTTTAGAGAGCCATCAATAGGAAAAGCCACTTAACTGAGCTGGAGAACTCCATCACTTGTTTAATACAAAATAAAGAGGAAGAAAAAGGTAAAAAATTAAAAGGCACCATTTAGTAAAAGCAACTCCCTTTTAACTACTGAGAGTTTGCCAATGCCAAAGGCCCTTCTTCCTTTAAGGAAATAAAGGACTCCACATTAGCCTCTTTTCTTTCAAAAAGTTGGAGGGGGTGAGAGGAAGGAAGAGAGGTATTAATGAAACTCCCCCTCCTCCACCTCTACGCTTCAATGTTTTCCCTTCGTCTTCCTGCTCTCGATTCCTCTCACCATCCATGGAGAGAGAGCCCATGCTGAGAGCTCTGCATGAAACCATCAACAGCAGCTGTTAATGGGAAGCCTAATGGCCCTTTAATGGGACTAGTAAAGCTAATAGATTTGTAAAGATAATATTTATAATAATAAAAGGAACCATGCTCCTGAGGAGAGGGCCGAACTAGCCTGAACATGGTAAAGTGAAGGGCTAGTCCACTTAAAAGAATCAATTTTCCAAATAGATCCATCATTTTTCTGAAAGCTTCCATAACACCCATTACAAGTGACCAACACCAGGAATAATGATTGACCACCCCATCATAGTGTTCTGTCTTAGCAGTGGATTTCTATCATAACACCTGTTTTTAAATAACAAACAGTGGCCAAGAGGCATCAGATTTCCCTTTCTTGTATGCTTATGGAGTATGAAATGAGGTTCCTATATTTAGAGTTGGCAAGGACCTCCCCTCAGAACTCATCAAGTCCAACTTTTTCATTTTACAGATGAGAAATAGCCTGGCTGGGACTCAAACATGCAATTAGTACAATTCACAGGCAGCCATCCCTTCACAGTGAGGGAATGGCAAGACTGGCATTTTCTCAGGTCCTCCACTGTGAATCAGACAAACAGTAGATTTCCAGCCCATTAAGTACGGCTGCCCCTAGAAAGATGAGGTCTGTCTTAGACTGAATTCCCTACCCCCACCTCATCTTGCAACCTGAAAAGTCTAGAACATGCAAGTTTGTGCCACATTATATGCATCCAGAGGAGAGCAACTAAAATAGTAAAGGGCATTAAGTCTCTGCCTTTTGAGGATAGGTTGAAAGAATTTGGAATATTTAGCCTAGAGAAGGAAAAACCCAGGAGCTATGAGAGTCAGCTAAGTGGTATAAGGAATAGGGCATTGGACTTTAATTCTGAAAGACAGGATTTTGACTCTTTCCTCAGATACTTATTATCTGTATGACCCTGAACAAGTCACAACCTCTCTCAGAATTCAGTTTTCTCATCTGTATAATAGAGATAATAATAGTATCTACCTCACAGGGTTGTTAGGGGGTTAAATAAGATAACATGTAAGCCTTTTGCAAACCTTGAAGCATTAGGTAACAGCTAGCTGTTATTATTAGTGTCATAGCTGACTGCAAATATTTGAAAGGATGCCAGGTGGAAGAGGGATTAATTTTTGCTTTTTCCCAGAGAGCTAAGAGGAAGGAAGAGAAGCTCCAAAGAGACAAATTTAGGCTTGATATCAGGAAAAACTTCCTAATAATTAGGTCTGTGTAAAAATTAAATGGCTTGCCTTGAAGAGTGACAAAGTCTCCTCATTGGAGGTCTTCAATCAGTCAGCCAACTTAGTTGTTATTCAGTCGTGTCTGACTCTATGACCCCTTTTGGGGTTTTCTAAAGATACTGGAGTGATTTGTCATTTCCTTTTCCAGCTCATTTTACAGATGAGGAAACTGAGGAAAACAGGATTAAGTGACTTGCCCAGAGTCACAGCTAGTAAATGCTGAGGCCATATTTGAACTCAGGTCTTCCTGATTTCTGGCCCTGCCTTCTATCCTATGGCCCCTCACTGCCCCTAGTCAAACAACTAATATTTATTAAATGTTGACCTTGTGCCAGGTGCTGTTCCAAATCTTGGGGATAAAAAGGAAAGGCAAAGGACAGTCCCTGCTCTTGAGAAGCTCTCAGTCTAACAGGCAATTCAAACAGAGGCTGGATGACCATTTGTAATGTATGTCATAGGAGATTTCTTTCAGGTATAAGTTGGACTGAAATCCTTTCCAGATCAGAAATTCTGTTATTCTGTAATATCTGGCTGCTAAGGAAAGTGAAAGATCACTGACAGAATCCCAAGGCATGCAGGAGCATGAGCTATCTAGTCCAGGGGTGGGGAACCTGAGGCCTCCCAAGCCAAGCCTACCGGTGGCTCTCTAGGTCCTCAAGTACCACACTTTAACTGAATCCAAACTTCACAGAACAAATTCTTTTAATAAAAGGATTTGTTCTATAAATCTTGAACTCAGCCAAAAGGTCACACCCAAGAACCTAGAGGGCCACATCCAGGTTCCTTACCCCTGACATTCATTCCTACGGATAGCTTCCTTGCTTCCTTTAGTTTTTATAGTTACCCTATCAGTAACTCAGCACAAGAAGAAAATGGCCATGAAACATTAGGAACTTAAGTTGGATAAAATAGTATAGGGGAAAACTTAGAATCAACTCTGAACTTAGAATCAAGAGATGTAGGTTCATCTACCAACTGGAACGCTTACTAGCTGATGACCACAGACAAATCATGGAATCTGTCTGAACCTTAGTTTCCTCATCTGTAATCAAATAACATTTTGCTCTACCTACTATTATTTTCCTTAAAGTTGTTTCAGTAGTGCCTGACTCTTCATGAGTCCTTTTGGGGTTTTCTTGGCAAAGATATTAGAGTGATTCGACATTTCCTACTCCAACTCATTTGGAAGATGAAGAAACTGAAGCAAAAAGGGTTAAGTGACTTGCCCAGGGTCACACAGCTAGTGAGTGCCTGAGGCCAGATTTGAAC
>NW_027187347.1:16738525-16743537 GCF_028583685.1 Petaurus breviceps papuanus
TCTCTCTCTCTCTCTCTCTCTCTCTCTCTCTCTCTCTCTCTCTCTCTCTCTCTCTCTCTCTCTCTCTCTCTCTCTCTCTCTCTCTCTCTCTCTCTCTCTCTCTCTCTCTCTCTCTCTCTCTCTCTCTCTCTCTCTCTGTCTCTGTCTCTCTCTCTCTCTGTCTCTCTCTGTCTTTGTAAGCCAATAAATATTTATTAAGTGTCCTGCTTCAAGGAGTTCATGATCTAGTGGGAGAAACCACCTCCTGGGCCCTAGTCCTTCAGATGTGCAAGCTATTCAACACCTAACACTTTCTCACCACCATATCCAATCTGTTGCCACCATCTATTTCACCTTTGCAATGACTCTCAGATATGTCCCCTTCTCTCCTCAGACACTGCCATCACTCTGGTACAAGCCCTCATCACCTCATAACTAGATTATTGAAATGGCCTGCCTCAAGTCTCTCTCTTCTCCAATGCACTCTCCATTCAACCACTAAAGTGGTTTTCCTAAAGCAATCATATCACCCTCCCACTCCTGTTCAATAAACTTCATTGGTTTCCTATTTTCTCCAGAATCAAAAACAAAATCATTTGTTCTGTATTCAAAGCCCTTCAAAACCTAGCTCCACACCCACCCCATCCATCCAACCTTCTAGTTTTCCTTATTCTCCACTAATAAACTCTTTGATTTAATGGCACTGGCTTCCTCATTGTCCCTCAAACAAGACACTGTTTCTTTTATCCCCCCATACCTGGAATATTTTCCTTCCTTAACTATACCTACTGACTTACTTGGCTTCCTTTAAGTACAACTTAAATCTCTTCTTTTACAGGGAGCCTTTCCCAATTCCTCTTAATTCTGATGCCTTTCATCTGTTAATTATTTTCTATTTATCTTGTATGTAGCTTGTCTGTACATCTTTATTTACTTGCTTTCTCTCCCACTAGACTGTGAGCTGCTTGAGGGCAAGGGACAAAGAGAAAGAGAGACAGAGACAGAGAAAGAGGCAAAGACAGAGACAGAGAGACAGAAAGAGACAGGGAGAGCACACAGAGGCCAGTTCTTGGTTCAGTTTCAGCCCTTTTGGTCATCAGAGTTCCAGGGATAGTGCTCAGCTTTGTAGGCTTGGTAGGAATTCAGCAATGTTTTGAGCATTTGCACTTCTGACAGTGGCAAAGGCCATAAATGAGGTCTTCATTTTTTGTTTTGTTGATTGCCTAGACTTAAGAAAGTGAGGGAGAAAATGTTAATAATGCATATTAAACTTAAAAGTCTAGCCCCACTAATGTTGCTAAGAGCCTAAGGGACTGAGTCTCATAAAACTGATGAGTGAACCAGAATGCCAATTTACAATTTACAATGGAAATCAGAACTACTGAGTGGACTTTGATATTTCTATCAGCCAGCTAGTAGAACACTTACCCTTCCTGGTAGAAGAATCTAATTCAAGCAACCTGATTGATAATAGGAAAAGGAATAGTGATTCTAGAATCAAAGGAAAGAGAGTTGGGTGATCTGATTGGATATTCTCATCAATTCAAGAAGAATGCTGGAGTCAGAGCACATGGTTCAAGTCTTGCATCTGCCACTTACTACTTACAGGGATGGCAACATTATCTGTAGGGAAGATGTTGGAAAATCTAGGTTTAATTCATTGCTCTGCTACTCACTACATCTGTGATCTTGGACACGTTATGTCTCTAGATCTAAGTTTTCTCATTTTGTAAATGAGGGAGTTGGATTTAATGACCTCTGAGTTCCGGATCAAATCTAGATCTATGATTCCACAGCCCTACAATGAGATGGAAATCTCCATCACTTGAATTTATCTACCAAATAAAATATTCATATTGACCAGTCACAGGATCCCCTCCTCTGGACCAAACTGGAGATATACTGACAGATTCTCATATTGGCTCTTTCTTTTATCCAGATTAGAAGCAGACCACCAATCCCACATGCTATAACTAATTAGGTGGCAAATTTCTTTAAATTAGTTATATTTAGATTGGTGTTTCCTTCTTCAAGTTTCAAGGAACCCCTTTGCTTTTGTCACCAGCCATCTGGTATAGGAAAAAGACAGATAGACTAGAAGTTAAAGGCCCTGGATTCAATTTCTCTGATTTGCTGCATGTGTAAAAATGGCCAATTCACTTAACTCCTCTGTCTCACTTCCTTACCTATTAAAAGGTGGACTCCAAGGTCTCTATACTGCATCTTCCAACTCTAAATCTCTGATCTTCTACCAACCCATTTCCACAACATAGAATTTCAGTCTCACAGATTCGGGGAGCTGGAAAACACCTCAGTGGACATCTATCAGTGGTGTGCTGGTAAACGTTCAACAGCTAGCTCTCTGGAAACCCACAGCACACTTTTAAGCTTAATATATATTGTTAATATTTTCTCCACCACTTTCTTAAGTCTAGGCAATCAGCAAAACAATAAATCAAGACCTGATTTGTAGCCTTTGCTATTTTCAGAAGCAAAAATGTTCAAAATGAACATTTAAACAATCAACCCTCATTGACCAGTTAGAAGTGATTCCTGTACACCCCCTGCATCTAGTCCAGCCTATACATGACAAGAATCTGTACAGGGTTTGGGCATGTTAATCAATGAGGACTGAGTTCAGGTGAGTAATGCCAAGCACCTGGCATTCAGGATAGGACATAGGGTAAGACAGTAGTGAGAATGAACAGTGAGGCTAGTCTCATGATATGGAAGTCCCATGCAGTCTCAAAGTGGTGTCATCTCAGGGCTCATGATGGAGTTTTGGGGGGCGTGGGGGAGGGAGGATAAAGGAACAGAAAAGATAAGCAAGTAGAATGGAATTGTTGCATGCTGTGGGAAGGCTGATGAAATAGCTAATTTCTGCAAGATTCTCCAATCAGGGCGAGTATCCAGTAAAATAATGTAGAGAAAGTGCATCACAAAACTCTAAAGCATGACATAAATGTGAACCCTTATTATCATTAAGTGTAGCAGAGGTATTTAAATTATTTATTGCAAAAGAAAACTATTACAAAATTGAGGGGTGGGGGAAATGCACAAATAAAACCAATACAGACAAAATTAGAAGGAAAGCAGGAAACTGAGAAAAAAAATTACAGCAACTTTCTCTGATAAAGGCTTTATTTCTTAAATACAACATAGAAAACTAAGCCAAATTTATAAATATAAGAGCCATCCCCCCATTGATAGTCAAAGGATAGCCATTTTCTGAAGAAGAAATTGAAGTTATCAATAGTCATGTGAAAAAATGCTCTAAATCACTAATGATTAGAGAAATTCCCATTAAAACAACTATGAGGTATCACTTCACACCTATCAAACTGGCTAACATTACAGAAAAGGAAAATTACAAATACTGGAGGAAATGTGGTAAAATAGCACACTCATATACTGTTGGTGGAGGTATGAACTGATCCAATCATTCTGGAGAACAATGTGAAACTATGCCCAAAGGGCTATAAAACTGTTCATGCCCTTTGATTCAGCAATACTGCTACTAGGTCTCTATCCCAAAAAGATCAAACAAAAAAAAGATTTCTATTTACCAAAATATTTACAGAAGCTCTCTCTTACTGGTGGGAAAGAATCGGAAATTGTGAAGGGATATCCATAAACTGGGAAATAACTAGTCAAGTTGTAGTACGTGATTGTGATGGAATATTATTGTACTGTAAGAAATGAGGAATGGGATGGCTTCAGAAAAACCTCGGAAAATGTATAAGAGCTGATATCAGGAAATGAAGTAAGCAGAACTAGCTGTACACAGTAACAGCAATATTGTGACAATGATCAACTGTGAAAGACTTAGCTACTCTGATCAATACACAATGATCCATGACAATTCCAAAGGCTTCATGATGAAAAATGTTATCCACCCTCAGAGAGAACTGATGAACTCTGAGTGCAGAATTTAGCATTTTTTTTTTTTACTTTATCTTTCTTACTTTTTTTTTTTACAATATGGGTAATGTTAAAATGCTTTGCATGACTTCATATATATAATGGGTATCATATTTCCTGTCTTCCCAATGGGTGGTGGAGGAGTGGAGAAAGGGAGAAAATTTGGAGCTCAAAACAATTTTTTAAAATAAAAAATAGGTTATCACTTGCATTGACATGATACATATAATTTACATTTCAGCCGACCCTCCAAGGAAAGGCAACACTAAAGTAGGTATATTTGACTCATATTCTAAATAGTCTAAGATGTTCCAAATACCTGAAAGCACCTGACCAGATTGGGGGGGGGGGGGCAGGGGCAACCAGGGAAGGAGAAAGTAAAATTGTAGGTGAACATCCACACATTCGTAGGAAATCAATTGCATCGAGGTGGTGTAGTGAATAGTGTTGGACTTGGTGTCAGGAAAATCTAAGTTCAAATCCTGCCTCTGACACTTCCTAGCTCTGTGACCTTGTACAAGTTCCTGAACCTTTCTCTGCCTCAGTTTTCTCTTCTGTAGCTACTATGCAAAGTTTTTGTGGGGACAAAATGACATAACATATGCAAAGTGCTTTGCAAAACTTAAATCTTCATATAAATTATGCTATTACAATTATAATTGATTACATTATCATTATAATATTATTTTATTCCTCCATCAAAACACCTTGGTTCCCCCAAAAGTGCCCTTTAGTCATAATAATAACTCCCACTTATATAACAATTTCAAGCTTAAAAATTATATTCTTCACAACCACCTTATGAAGTAGACAGATCAAGCATTATTGTCCCCATTTTATTATTACTTTCCCATAGTCACACAACAAAGTGTAGGAGTGAGAATAAGAGAACCCAGGTCTTGTGGTTGTAAGATCAATGCTCTTTCCATTCCCTACCTAGATGGTCAGACATCCCATATTTTCAGGAACAATCCTAGGTCTTCATCTGCTTGCCCTGGTGAAAAACCTTTCCAGTTTTAGTTATTGATCTCATCTCCTGGTTCCTGTTGGAAAGAATGATGATGATGATGATGATGATGATGATGATGATGATGATGATGATGATGATGATG
>NW_027187347.1:16743547-16746972 GCF_028583685.1 Petaurus breviceps papuanus
TGATGATGATGATGATGATGATGATGATGATGATGATGATGATGATGGTGATGATGATGATGGTGATGATGATGATGATGATGGTGACGATGATGATGGTGACGATGATGATAACTAACTTTTATATAATGTATTAAGGTTTACAAAGCACTTTCACAAATACTATCTTATTGGCTCATCATAACAACTCTGTGAGGGAGGTAGTATTTTTATTCCTATTTATAAATGAGGAAACTGAGTCTGTAGGTGCTTAAATGACTTGCCCAGAGTCACAAAGCTAAGTGTCTAGAATGTAATTTGAACTTAGGTCTATCTACCATATCACCTAGAAGTCACTGAACATGACATTCTTGGTGATTAAAAGATTTAGAGTTGAAAGGGACCTTACTGGTCGCTGAATATAATCTTTTCATTTTATAGATGATGACACTAAAACTCAGATGTGAAGTTGCTTGCCTAAGACCACGTGGAAAAATCAAGTTAGAGCCAAGACTAGAAATCATGTCTCCTGATTTCCTGCCTAGGATGTTGTTGCTGTTGTTGTTGTCATCGGTTTCCTGACATGTCATGTTGCCTTCAGTGAGTTCCCTATCAGTTCAGGTGTTCAAACTGAGTTTAGAGGACTAACTACCAGGGATGTTGTAAAAAAGGATTCATGCTTCAGATAAGGGTTAGATTCCTATCTGGAATAAGGCATTTTTATGCCCTAGGCAAGATTTGTAAATTGTGTCCCTTATGGGGTACTATCCACCAGAGACTTTAATCCCTTACTGTAGCATGCAACTTAATGTGCAAAATTAGAATCTGTTGGAGAGAGCGAACATTTTTGGCACAAAAATATTTACATTAATAAAAAGTCATTTTAAAATGTCCCTTGTAATATTTTCTTGTGGCTTCCTCCTTAAACAGCTGCCCACTTTGTTAAACCATAGTCCTGGCTCTAGTTTTGATAGAGGAACCAAGTGCCAAGTCCCTTCTGAATCTAGTACTCTATTAGTCTATGTGTTATTCCAGCATTACCATAAATTAACCACTACAATAACTACAATAATTGTATATCTTTGAAATATCAGCTCCTTTGGATCAGAGAGTGTCTTAATTTTTTTCTGTTCAATGAGAGGGATGGAGGAAGGAAGAGAGGAAGGAAGCAAGGAAGGAAGGAAGGAAGGAAGGAAAAGAAAGAGGAAGGAGTAAAGAAGGGAGGGAGAGTGGAAGAAAAGGAGGGAGGAAAGGGAGAGAAAAAAAGAGGGAAGAGAGGTGGGAAGGGACGGAAGGAGAGAAGGGAAGGAGGAAAAGAGGGAGGAAAGTAGAAAGGGAGGGAAGTGTTTTCATTCATCCATTTATTCATTCATTTCCCCCCCCACTGGAGAAAATTACCAATTTTATTCTTCAAGACTCTTCTCCCTAGACACTGTCTGCTCCTGACCATGTACCTCCCATTTATGTCTATCATTCTTCTCAATTGCAGAATATTTTCATACCAGATTATAATTTCTACATAATCAATTTTCTAAATGGTTACACAGCACACTGACTTCTTCCTAGCTATATAAGGTTAAGCAAGTGCCAAAATCTTATCAGATCATAGATTTATAGCTAGGAGGGACCTCAAAGACCATTAAGTTCATCCCCTTTATTTTTAGAAGAAATGGCCCCAGAGAGATTAAGCAGCTTGTTCAGGTCATACAGGATGTCTGAAGCAGGATTTGAACCCAGGTCTTCTTGACTCCAAATCCAATGTTCTCCATTATACTGCATTGCTCCTTTCTTTTTGCATCTTTGCCCCCTTTTTTTTTTTATCCATCTCCTCCTAGCCAGCTACATACCTGTCTTCACATGGAATGGGGCAAGGAATTTATATTATTAAATGCTCTACAGACAGGAAGACCATTTCATTTCAATTCAATAAGCATTTCTCAAGCTGTGTATTAGTTCCTGTAGAGGCCTCATGGTGTATCAGATATATATAGCTGGTCTCAGAGCCAGGAAGACCCAAGTTCAAGTCCTACCTTTGGAAAATACCTGGTTTGTCATCCTGGGCAATTCCCTTAACCTATAATTAATCTAAGCACTAAGACAATGTGCTTCAGGAAAGGTCCTGACTGCTGACCTGCTTTGGTAAAGGGAATTTTATAATCCTGGTATTCCCCAGGCAAATAGAAACACCAGGCCAATTTCTGTCCCTCTTTTATTTGCTAGACACTTTACTGGAGATAAAAAGACTGAAAACCAAACCCCAATCCCTGCGCTCCAAGGAAACTGGGAGAAGATGTAAAGACTACAGATGTATGAAGATCCCTCTCCTCTAGGGAATTTCTTCCAACTATTCATTTTGAGTATCTAACTGTATCACCCCCTGACCCGGCACCAATGAATCATTAGCAACCATCATCTAATCACTTGGAAGTTACTTAGCTATTCCCTAAATAGTTCAAATTGGTTCTGCACAATCTGGCCTTGTTGTTTGGACATTTCTTATACATAATAGTAAAACTTATTTGGGGGTGAATAGACATTAAGGCCAAACAAGGGACTATAAGTTTCCCCAAGAGCAGATTGTTAGGATCAGTGGCATCCAGAAGCCTGTTCCTCAGTTAACCTTCCAAAAAAGTTCCAGGAAAGGACTGACAACCCCATCTGTTCTCTGTGAAAGAGAGCTCAGAAATGACACCATTTAAAAGAAGCCTCTTCTCACTTTCATTCTTGAGTCTAAACAGAAAAGTTCTAAAGAATAGTCTTTCTACTGAAGCCCACACAGACCTTGCCCCCTTCTGTCAAGTTTTATGGAGATAAGGGAAGAAGGGAAGGAAGGGGGCATAGGTAGATAGATGAGGATGGAGGAAGAGATGAAGGGAGGAAGGAATAAAGGAAAGAAGGGAGGGAGGATGGAAGGAAATAAGGGAGAGAGGGATAAAGGAAGGGAGGGAGGAGAGAGAGGGAGGGAGAGAGACAGAGAGAGAGAAGAAACAAAGAAAATTAAGTGCCTGCTGGGTTCCAGGCACTATGCTAAGAACTGGATGGATAGATTAACTCACTCATAGAAGCAAGCATGATTTCTGGAGTTCTCTTCCAGAGAGTGCCATTTTAGTTCCAGAGAAGTGCTTGGAGATAACAGAAAGAGAGATAACAGGATCTGGGGTAAAAAGAGATGTAAAGGAGAAAAACCCATAACTTCAGAGCAGGAGAGTGTTCAGTTTTGGTAAGTCTTGACTCTCTCTTCCTTTACAATAATATGAAACTCCAGAGTGGGTTGATTATGACTGCCTGTGAAGGATGATGGATAGATTGTTAGATAGACAGACAGACAGACAGACAGACAGATAGACAGATAGACAGACAGACAGACAGACAGACAGACAGACAGACAGACAGACAGACAGATAGATAGATAGATAGATAGATAGATAGATAGATAGATAGATAGA
>NW_027187347.1:16746982-16755463 GCF_028583685.1 Petaurus breviceps papuanus
AGATAGATAGATAGATAGATAGATAGATAGATAGATAGATAGATAGACAGACAGATAGATAGACAGACAGACAGATAATGCATTATTAAGTACTTGTTATGTTCCAGGCACTAAATTTTGGGGATAAAAATATGAAAAAAATTTTAAAAGACAGTCCCAGCCCTTAAGGAGTTTACATTCTCATGAGATGGAAGAAAACAGATAAAAAATAGCTGGATATTTGATAGCACCTTCTGAAATGGCCATCTGGGCTAGGGAGTCACAAATCAGGAAAGGGCCTTATGTCCTCCATCTTCAATTGCATGTGTATTATAATTATACTCTACTTTTTTTTACAACTAAATAAGAATTGTGATATATACATATATTCAAGCAAAAATACATATATATATATATATTAGATATTAGATTTTAGAGATTAGAATTGAATTGAATTGATAAGGACTGACTGAAAGGAGCTAAGTAGTATCACAGCAACCCTTGACTCAAAACCTATTGTCGGTTCTCCATCACTTACCAAAAGAAATATAAATTCCTTACTATGGCATTATATATACACCACAATCTGCATCTTACCTAACTGTCCATTCTTCTCTCATAGACCCCTCTTCACATAACAGGTTTCTTCCACACTGTACTATTTCTCTGTCTCTAGTTCTCTCATTCAGCCATATCCCATTTCTCTGCCTTTCTTTACAGTCTGCATCTTGCCTAGAATGACCTTTTTCTCAATTTTTATATAAAAATTTTTTATCAAGTTTCTACCGTCTGCTAGGTACTGAGAATACAAAAACAAAGAATAAAATAATCTATCCTCTTAAGAAGCTTACATCCAAAATTCTTTCCTCAGTCAGTCAACAAGCATTTCTTAAGCATTTGCTATGTGTCACAATGGCTGCCCTCAAGGAGCTCACATTTTAATGGGAGACATAATATGCTAAGTCATGGGGACACTCACAAAAAAGGCAAAAACATTGTCTCTGCCCCCAAGGAGTTCACTCTGATAGAGGAGACAACCTAAACAACTATACAAGATATAAAAAGGTAGATGGAAGGAAGTCTCAGAAGAAAGACACTAACGTTAAGGTGAAATTTTAGCTGAGACTTGAAGAAAAGCAGAGGTAAGGAGAGAGAGCATTCCTCATCTACCCTCATCAATCTGTTGAAGTTATTCATTTCAAGGACTAATTTAGGTACCATTCCTTCCAGGAGGCCTTCCCAGACACCACTATTGCTTTACTGGTGTACCCAAAGATTTCTTAGAGTAGTATATAGTAATATATAGTAGTATACAATAGTTTTTGCTCTGCTAGCTATGTGAAGTTTGAAAATATGAGTCTATGTAAAATCATAGATTTACATGTGATTTTTCAGAAACTAATTTCTTGTGTATCATACAGTGTACCTTTACCGAAATAGAAACAAGTCATTCCAAACAACTCCCACCCCCAAGCTGGAAAACTGAAGAAAAGTTAAACAGAACATAAGGCAGCCAAGAATGATAGATAGATAGATAGATAGATAGATAGATAGATAGATAGATAGATAGATAGATAGATGATAGATAGATAGATAGATAGATAGATAGATAGATAGATAGATAGATAGATAGATAGATAGATATGATGAAAAACCTAACAGTATTGTAATTGACGCTTGGCAGTGATGGGAATGGCCCATTAAGGCTTTCTAGGAGCTTGGAACAAAAACCTGTCACATCCAAACAGAAAGAGAAATACATTTGGTAAGGAGCCAAGACACAGGTTGACCGTGCTTTCTGATGCCTACCCACATGATAAAGTAGATGCCAAAGCCATTTCTGTTCCCCTTTGTAGCAGCAAGCACCCCAAGCGTCCTCAGGGTTTGCAGCTACCACAGGTTCTTGGATCTGCTTTGTTAAAGGAAAGCAACTCAAAATGGGTTAACAAGCTTACTTTAATCAGTCAGACATATATCGTTTACCTTGTTCAGGAGAAAAGGTCAGCACCCTGAACCTCAAAGTATACAGGCATAATTATCAAGACAGAAACATCAAGTAGACAGATTTCCAAATTGTCCAACCATTACATCCACACCCAGTCAACATCTGGGTTTCCACATTCTGGGTTTTTCAAAGCCGGGGGACTCTCAACAACGGCTTCCCAGAATTCAGATCAAATCACAGAACATTTCTCAAAGTGAGTCCCAAAACAAAGCTACACATCAGTGCTTATATAGCCTTCTCCTGGCTCAGAGAATGTAACAACCTTATTGACTCACTGGCCAATCAAGAAGTATCTGCTGAAAAACAAGCCTCCCTCCCCAGGCTTCTGGTGCACTTTAGCCTAGGGGCAGGGAAGATCTTCCAAATTTACATTCGCATTACACCCTTAAAGATCATTCTCAAATGCATAGCTTTTTATTCATTTAAAAAATTGTCTGCATCTAGGTGGTACTGGACAGAGCACCAGGCCTGGAATCAGGAGGACCTTGAGTTCAAATCCAGTCTAGTACACTTACTAGCTATGTGACCCTGGGCAAGTCACTTAACCCTGTTTGCCTCAGTTGAGCTGGAGAAGGAAATGGCAAACCACTCCAGTATCTCTGCCAAGAAAACCCCAAATGTCCAATGAAGAAGAAAAACCACTGAACTGTACTGAACTGGATCTCTATCAGTCTGTGTCCATATCCTTGACTAGATCTGATGCTGCACAGTTTAATTTTCACTTGGTACTAAGAGTCCTGTCAATACTTGTTCCAAAAATATCTGCCTTGAAGATCAGACCTTTAATAGCACTAACAGTGATGAGGACAATAGCTCACACTTATCAGAAGCTGGGTAGCACAATGGAAAGAATGGTGAGTTTTTAGTAAGAGACCCTGGGTTCGTATCTCAGCTCTGCTACCTATGGCCTAATGTGACCTTAGGAAAATTCTTCAATTTCTCTGGACTTCAAATTCCTCATCTATAAAATCAGGGAGCTGAACTCAGTGACTTCTCAGGTCCTTTCCAGATCTAAAGGAATGAATCTAGTGCTTCAGGGGTTATATGGTGTTTTCCTCACAACAACCCTATAGAGTAAGTACTGACAACTATTAATTTTCCCATTTTACAGGTGGGAAACTGAGGCTGAGAGAGATAAATGACTTGCCCATAGGGGCACTAAGGGGGTCAAGTAGGTTCATACTCCACCCTACTTATCTCCAGCCTCAACCCATTCTTATATAGAACAATTCTTCCATCTGAATGTTCAAAACTCATGAATTTTTTCCAGTTCTTATATAGAGTTCAAATAAATGAAATCCTGGCCATTCAATTCATTCAACAAATATTTACTGATGACTCACTATCCCATTCCAATGTGATATGCATTTTTACCAATTTAATATTTTATTTTCCCCAATTACATATAAACAAAAATTCTTAACATTTTTTAATTTTTAAGTTCCAAATTCTCTCTCTCCATCCGTTCCCCCACCCCCCTCATTGAGAAGGCAAGCTATTTGGTATAGGTTACATGCATGTGTTTGTCCTTTGTTTTTGAAGAGGACAATGACATCAGGAAATTATGACATCACTTGCAGTTCACTTGAATTTGAGTGAGGGAGGGCTGTGTAAAGTCACCACCCTCATTTTCTCCTCCCAAGTTATACATGTGTAGTCATATAAAACACATTTCCATGTTAGTCATGTTGTGAAAGAAAAAACAGACAAAAAAATCTAGAAAAAAATAAAGGAAGTAACAAAACAAAATATGTTCCAATCTGTATTTTCAGACTCCATCAGTTCGTTCTCTGGAAATGGGTAGCGTTTTTCCTCATAAATCTTTTAGAATTGTTCTGAATCACTGTGTTGCTAAGAAGAGCTAAGTCATTCATAGTTGATCATAATACAATATTGCTCCTACTGTATACAATGTTCTCCTGGTTCTGCTCATTTAACTTTGTATCAGTTCGTGTAAGTCCTTCCAGGTTTTTCTGAGAGCATCCTGCTTATCATTTCGTATAGCATAATAGTATTCTATCACAATCATATACAACAACTTGTTCAGTCATTCCCTAATTGATGGATATCCTCTCAAAGTTCCTGTACACATATAGTTCCTTTTCCTCTATGTTTTTTTTTTATTTCTTTGAGATACAGATCTAGTAGTGCTATGGCTTGGTCAGAGGTTATAGAAAGTAGATATCAAGGAAAACAAGGAAAAAAGGCTGAATAATCATAATATGAAGAGAAAAAAACTCAGTAAAAGCCCAAGCAGATGAATTGAGAGAGGAGAAAATCAGTCAAACTTCAAAGAAAACCCAAAGTTGGATTGAAGTGAACCAACAGTACCTGATAAAAGACAGAATCCTCTGGACTTCGCAGAGATAGATGAAACAACAAAGAAGTATCCAGGTGTGTCAGCATTTCAGTGGTGTTAATCATTCATATTTTTCTTTATTAAAACTTTGGAGTTTTTTAAAATAATTTTTATATCTCATTCACCAGAAGGATAAGCTACAACTTTCTTATGGCCAATCTTGCTCATCAAATGTCTTTAACCTTTCTGAACCTTGATTTCTTCACCTGCTAAGTGAAGGGATCAGAATAAATGACCTCCAAGATCACAGAAACTCAGAGTTAGCTGTTTTGTTCATCCCCTTCCTGCAGGAGAGCTCTCTCTACAACATACCTGATTCATTAGCTTTTGTTTGAAGGCCTCTAGTAAGGGGAAAGTCGCTACTTGCTGAAGCTTCCCCTCCCACTTTGGGATAGTCCTCCCTTATCCTGCCATTGAACTTCAATTGCCCTTCTACAACTTCCACATATAGTTTTGTCCTCTGGGGCCAAGAAGAACAAATCTAATCTCTCTTCCTCTTAACAGCCCAACAGATACTTAAAGAAAGGTCTAATGTTGCTCACAGGTTTCCTTTTTCCAGGAGAAACATCGCTAGTTCCTTCAATAGAACCTCATATAGCATAGACTCAAGACCATTCATCCTTCTGGTTGCCCTCCTATATGCATTCTTTAATTTCTCAATGTCCTTCCTAAAATGTACCCCTTGGAACTGAGCTCAGTACTACTACAGATGTGGTCTGATGAGGAAAGATTATATAAGGATGGTCATTCATATTCATTCACTCTCTCTCTCTCTCTCTCTCTCTCTCTCTCTCTCTCTCTCTCTCTTTCTCTGTCTCTTCCCTAATATTGAATGAGCTTCTCAGCTGCCATAACATATTTATACTGAACTTTCAAACCTCTAAAGCAGTCATTTCTTTTTCAGATGAATTGCAGTCTAAACAATTTTAATAACTGATATTTAATAGCACTTAAAAGTTTATAGAACTACTTTATATATCTTATATAATTTGACACAAAAGCCATATGAGGTAACGATTATAACTCTCTGTAGTCCCATTTTCTTGCTGAAGAAATTAAACTATGAAAGAGTTAAGTCACTGTTTTACCCATACTGCCCTCCATCTTGTACTTGTGAAACTGATTTTTGAACCTCTGTAAAACTTTACATTTAGCCCCATTAAATTTAATTTTATGCCATTCAGCTCAATAGCCTAGCATGTCAAAATCCTGATTGTATCCTCCAGTGTATGCCCATATTTCCAAATTTTATGTCATCTGCTAATTTTTAAAAAATGCTCTCTAAGTCTTTATCCAAGTCATAGCCAAAAATATTAAACAGCTAAGGGCAGTATGTTGGTACAATGGATAGAATATTGGGCCCAGAGTTAGGAAGACCTGAATTCAAATCCAGCCTTGGTTATATACTAGCTGTGTGATCCTGGGCAACTCACTTAACTTCTGCTGCCTTAGTTTCCTCAATATAAAGTGGGGATAAAAATAAAACCTGTGTCCCAAGATTTGCTGTGAAGATAAAATGAGATAATACTTGTAAAGTTCCTTGGAATATAATAATAAATTAACATATAATAAATGCCCATAATTATATGTATATATATATATATAATATTTGTTTCTTTCCTTCCAAATGTAGTTCCATGGGGCACATTCAAATCTAACAGTCTATGGTCCTTGTAAACAAGTCAAGTATGAGTCTAAAGGATCCAGGACAAGTGGGCTAGCATATATAGAATTAAAAAATAGGGCCATGACTTCTATGGGCTGTCCTATGACCTTATGTTGCCTACTGCATATGGACACTTACACTCATGGGTTTGCAGGTGGGGATGTGAGGCCAAGGGGAGGCAGAATTCTAAACATCCAGGGTATTTGATTCCATAAGAATCAGAGTCGGGAGAATGTTTTTACACATGATCCTTAGGGTTGAAGGGGGAAAAAATGATGAGTCTGCCAGATGGTTCTTAATAAACACCTTCCAGTTAGCAATTAACCTCAGGGCCCTACATAATTCTTCACTAAGCAATGAACTTTCTCACCCCTGGCTAGACCAAATTCTGGTAATGGTCTAAACTTAGCTATTCTTCCCTTGAAAGGCTCTAAGCCTCTGCCACTTCCCCTACTTTCCCTTTGGACTGGTTCAGATCAGGGCCAGAGCCCTCAAACATAGATGAACAAAAAAGGGAGTTTTGTCAAAATCACGAGGTCAGTGACAATCAAGAATAAAGCAGCAGAGCCTTCAACATCTAGCAAACTGAGACATGACAGCACTTAGGCAAAATGTTAAATAGTCATTTTAATGAATTGCTTAAATTTGGTTTTCTTTCTGTACTTAGAAATAAATCTGCCTGCAATTCAAAGGAATTTATCTAAAATGCAAACAGAAGGTGTATTAGGCAGAGTGACAGGTTCTAACAGCTGCCTGATCTGGAAGCAAAATATTAAGGAAAGAAAAATACTCATTATTCTGGAGGCTCAACGGCATTTTCAGTTCATTTCAGCACTAACAGGTCCCCCTGTGGCCTTGTAAAAGTCACTGAATTGGAATAAAGTAAGGTAAGCAACAGTTTCATCTTCACAAGTACCATGTAAAATATACACATTAGCAAGCAGTTTGGTGTGATTTTCCTCTCTTTTGTCTGCTCTCATGGCTCCTTTTACTCTGGTTCCTGGCCTTGGCCTCTGCCATATCTTTGATAGGAAGATAGCTAGGATTACCCAGTGCCCATTTGCCATCCCTAGAGATCAACTGGAATAAGGTCATGGTGCTTGTGTGGAATAGAGCTGGCCCAAAACATAGTTTCCTGGTCTCAAGGGGACTGGTGGTCTAGCTATAAAACACCCATAATCCAAAGGACAGGAAAACAAGAGAGGAAGGAAGAGGGTCATGGGCTTCAGGTTTATTTTGCAATGGGCACAAAATCAAAGTGAGCCTCCCAGACTAATACAATATCATAAAAAGAGCGCTGGATTTGGAATCAGAAAGCTTGGGTTGGTTTCTGTCCTTCTATTTACTAGCTGTGTTATAGTATACAAACCACTAAATAGCTATGGGTCTGTTTCCTCTTCCGTAAGGGGAGAAACTGAGAAATAGATTTCTGTCTATTCCAGCTGAATATGTCTATAATTCTATGCTCCTGTCACAAAGGTGAGATTGAGCCCCTCAATCATCCCTGTAAGTCTTCCACAGGCATTCCTAGCTCCCCTAGGATGATACTGACCATTTTTTATAAATTCCCAAAGCCTTCTGATTTCTTATATTCTTTGAACTATGATAACTAATCTTCTCTTTCTCCCTCTCCTTCTCCCTTTTCTCTCTTCCCTCTTGTTCTTCTCCCTTCCCCCCTCCTGTCTTTCCTTCCCTCCTTTACCCTCCCCACCTTCTTCCTTATGTAGGGAACTCCAGTAAAGAATCTCCTTTTATCGAAGCAGATCATTATTACTCTATACCTTAAAGTCTTGGGAAGTTGAATGGGCATTGAGATGTTAAGTGATGTGCCCAGGGTCACATAGTTTGTGTATATCAGAGACAAAACTCAAGCCCATCCACATCTTCCTGACTCGGAGCCCTGCTATGTAGACACAGTAACAGACTGCCTCTCTTTCCATTCACGTGAGCTCTAAAATTTGCCAGGTTTGACTTAATGGTTCCTAAGTCAACCTACCTATTTAAGTCACAGTCAGAAAATGGGCTAAACTGGGACATTCTGGGCATTTTCATCTTAGCACCTCAATCTGCAAATAATTGCCAAATGGCTGCTTCCTGGACAAGATAGGTTTTACATTTAAAACAAGATTGAATGAAAAGGATGAAGGTCTTTAGCTGTGCATAACTTCAGAGGCTTGTGGTTATTCTTTTTTTTTTAACTGCTATCCATCCCCATAATACAGAACTCAAACTGATCACCAGCAGAGATCTAGATGAATGCTTTCCCCAGGAACAGCAGTGCACAATTGGGCAGGTGGATTTGGCAGCAGAATAGAATGAACTACATGCTGAATGGGGGAATCAAGAGGCCAAGACTCACTGTCACCTTGGCCAAGACATTTGCCACTTTCAAATTTGATTTCAAACAGTAGTCCCTCCTACATCTGACCTCAAAGAGCTTTCTCTCTCTCTCTCTCTCTCTCTCTCTCTCTC
>NW_027187347.1:16755563-16766218 GCF_028583685.1 Petaurus breviceps papuanus
CTCTCTCTCTCTCTCACACACACACACACACACACACACACACACACTTATTGAATTCCACTTTGTATTCCAGCTATTTCTCTCTTCTCCTCCACTCCCCTTTAGACTATAAGTTACTTGAAGGCAGGGACCCAACGTTGCACAGGGCATCCCAAAAGATGGATTAATTAATTTAAGAGGCAATGAGTTTTGAGACACCCAGTACATACTTATGCATTTCCTCTAGTACCTTTTATAGTAAATTGCACATAGTAGGGTTTAATAAGAATTTATTAACACTTCCCAGTTCCGATAATTACAATCAATGAACAACTGGTTGATGAAATAGAAAAATGATAAGGTCTTAGTAGAAAGTGCTCACTTCACCTTGGAGTTTATGATAGCAAAGGAAAGAATGTTGAAGCATTATCAGACATGTATCCTAGACTTTAGGAATTCAGCAGGTAGGTTTGATCCCTTGGCCAGAGATGTTGAAAGAGAATATAGCTCTAGAGGGATCAGAGGTTCTCAAACTGGATCATCACAATTTCAGTGAAAAAAATAGTCACATCTTAGAAAATTAATGTAGTGACATACAAAGCTCTTCTGAGCTCAGATTTTGAAAGGACGTAGATGAAAGATGGAAGGAGAGGCATATAACTAAAGCAGGATAAGAAATTACACTGATATTCTAAAACAGCAAGATGGTTTAAGGCCAAGGATGGGCCAAATCTTATGAAAAATGCTAAATACAACAAAAAGGGGCTTTAAGTACATCACTTGAGACAGATGGATTAATATTAAGAAGTGACAAAAAGAAGACAGAGCTATTCAGCTCCTGTTTGGTTTTTGTCTTCTACATCAAGGATAAAGCCCTTCTAAGCAGAAGGGGTAAACAAGCCAAGGAAGGTCCAGAATCCTCGGTACATTGAATCCCAAGGAATGTGAGAAGATAATATGCTTTCTATATCTGTCTTAACATGAGTTCAACTCTTTGGACCAAGAAATATTATATCCCAAGGGGCTGAAGGAAAAACAGAAGTCAGAGGCAATAGGAGAGATTCTGGAAGACTGAAGGTGGACAAATGCTGTCCATTTTTTTTTATGCCTGTTTATTCATCTTCCCAGTCAAATACTTGATTTTCTAACTCCCTGTCAAGGCAAGCCTCTGCTTCCAGTGGACTTGGGGGTGGGGGGTGGGTGTACAGTCCCAGGCTTCTGGGGTTTTGTATCAGTCGCTGGATCCCCAACCCTTTACGTGCACAGAGCTGCTGCTGCTATCAGCGCAGTAACCTGGGAGCTGGGGCCAGACTGTGCTCCTCTTTCTCCCAGGTCCCACAGAGTTCCCCCGCTGACCTTTCACGCCGTTCTCAGCCTTTGTGTGTTGAGAACTCTGGAAATCACCATAGTTGCCAGCAATTTAGTGCCCTGAGGCCTGGTCCAGCCTTATCACACCTGGCGCAGCCCAGGCCAGACTGCAGTACACTCCCAGCTCAGTGAACTCAATACCCTTCCTATTGGTCTTCCAGGCTGCTGAGCTGGAGATGTGTTTTACTCTGTCATTTTGTGGATTCTGCAGCTCTAGAATTTGTTTAGAGTCATTTTTTACAGGTATTTGGAAGGGTTCAGGGGAAAATTCAAGCAAGTCCCTACTTTTACTCTGCCATCGTGGCTCCACCCCTGCCCATTTTTTAGAACAGATTTTTTTTTCCCCAAAAGGACATTTTACATTAACCCCTAACGAAATTCTAACAAACAAAATTCTAGAATTGGTTGTTAAATAGACAGCGTGCCAGTATTTAGACCAGGACTATAAGAGCCAAGATGAAATCATGACAAGCTGATCAGGGGAATACACAAATACAGAGGTACATGAATTAAGTGGTACACCATAAAATATCAAATTAATTTACAATAAACCTTGTACATCTTTGAAAAATTTTTAATATGCAGCATGTCCCTTTGCTGCAATCATTTGTTGTACTTGATTTGACATTGAGTTCATAATATTTTGACACATCTCCTTTAATACTTCATTATAAAACTATATTTTATCACATTGGATAAATGGTCCTTTTTTCCCCAAATATAGCTTGTTGGTTTTCAATGAGGTTTAAATCAAACAATTTGTCAAGCCATTGAAGCATGTTTGTTTTCATCTCTTAGACACATTTTTTAACCTTTCAGGATACATGGCATAGTCCCAAGTCATGTTGTAGTACTCCATCTCCATTTGGGAATTTCCAATAAATGAGAAACAATTCTGATTTTAGTACATTCATATATTTGTCAAAGTTCATCATTCCATCAATGAGAACAAAACATTCAGGTCCACCCTAGCCTTCTTGAATTAAGAAGTCTATGCTGCACACAGTAGAGGAATCAATAATAATTTCTCCAGCTGCCAGGTCCACTTGAAAATTTATACTTATTTTCTGAAGATTAATTAGACTGGTTTATGTGAATTCTTGGTGCTCTTTTCCACTTTCAATTTCATGTTCCTTTGAGCTTCAGTGAGACTGATCCTATTTAATCGTGGGCTTGGGTGACCCTTCAATGACTTCTCTACATAAACCAATAGCTGCTACAGTATCTCTAACAATCCTTGAAGTATGGTGAGAAACACAACTTTTGAACATTTCTTTGGAGGAATAGCCACAGAATTAAAAAACAAAAGGGAACAATGAACCAGACGTGTGCAGCACAAAATCCAGGACAGAGCACTAACTAAAGCTGGGAAAATATAATAGTAATGAAATTTAAAGTTCCTTTTGTATTGCTAAGTTGACAGATATTTAGCACCTAGTTCAAATTAAACTTCGTTAAAGAAACAGAAGGTATGAACTCCTGTTGCTGACATTAACAGGAAGAGCCTGAAAACGGAGGATCAATACTGTATATAAGAAAAAGCATAAGAGAGGGAGAGTCAGAACTCCTTGGGATAAGCTTCATGAAGGCAGAAGCAGCTGCTGCCAGGGAGACTGAGGAGGAAAGGCCCAGGCTGGGGAAAATGATTTTGATTTTGGGAACCTGGGTGAAATGATTTTGATTCTGGAAACCAGCTGGAACTTCTTCTGGGGAGCAACCAGCTTCTCCTGGGAGCTGCTGAAGACTTCCAAGGACCAGCTGGAGCTACCAAAGACTGAGGAAACATGACTGTGATGCTGGTACTCTGCATTAACCTGTTTGTGCCTTTGTTAAGCCTTGACTTCCTGGGAACAGAGACTGTGAAGGATTTAAGGTGGACTGGACACTGTGAGCTTCAGCATGGAACAGGAACACCAGTTACCCAGGTAACAGTTTGGTGAATCCAGGTAGAAGCTAGTAGAGACTACCCCGAGTCAAGCTGAAAGAAGACTTTACTTGGATACTGTGTGCTGACTGAGAAGATTGTAACTTATTTGTGATTGAAGGGTGGATGGCCTGTGTATTTTACACTGCCCCTTAAAAGAGTGCTGCGTGGTGACTGATATTGTAACTTAGTGTGCCCCATGAGTGGAGAACTTTGACTATTATATTTTGTGACCCTTAAGGAGGCAAGCCTCCATAAGGATGATTGAATGATTGAGTTGATTGAATGATTGAGTTACTAAGTGATTGATTGACTAAATGATTATACTTTGTTCAAAACTGTGTGACCACTGTGGTGAAAACTATGTGGCTATTTTCTATGATAAGTTGTTGTGAATGCTGTATTTTGATTATCTGTGATAAGTTGTAACATTGTGAATGCTGTACCTTGATTTACTGTGAATATTTTTCTCTGATTTGTTATTGAATAAATAGAATGTTCACTATACTATGTAATCAGAACCTTCAAAGCTGTTCACAGTAGCATTCTTCTAGAAAGCTGCTCATGCTTGGCTTTACAGAAAACCAGTTTAATATGGCTTCATCTAGTCAAAGACAGGCAACCTAAGTCAGCCTAATGTCAGGAGAAGCTCTCACACACATTGCAGTCACAGAATGAAACTATATCAAAATTATTGCCTTTCCAAAGAAATTTGCACACTATTGTAGACATAGTCTGTCTTGATTTCAGCAAGGCATTTGACAAAGTCTCACATAGTATCCTTAAAGTTAAGATGGTAAAATATAAGCTGGGCAATAATATCCCCAGGTAGATTCAAAGCTATTTGAACAGCCCTACCAAAAGAGTGTTGATTAATGGTTCAGTGTCAATGTGTAGGAAGGTCTCTAGTGAAATATCCTTGGCCCTGTCTGGTCTAATATTTTTATCAATGATTCACATGAAGATATAGAAGGCATGCTTATCAGATTTTTCGATAACACAGAGCCAGGAGGGTCAGCTAATACTGTAGTTGATAGAATTGGGATTCAAAATGATCTTGACAGGCTAGAACACTAGGCCAAAACCAACAAAATTAAATTTAACAGAGAGAAGTGTTAAGTTCCTATACTGATGTTCAGAAAAAGCAAGGACGGTACTACAATTTGGAGAAAATCTGATTTGGCAGAAGTTTGAATAGAAAAGACCTAAGGGTTTTAGGTGACCACACGGCAGCTAGGTGGCTAAAGTGCCACTGGTGGATAAAGTGCCAGACCTGAAGTCAGGAAGACTCAACTTCCTGAGTTCAAATTTTGATCAGACACTTACTAGCTATATGACTCTAAGCAAGTCACTTAACCCTGTTTGCCTCAGTTTCCTCATTTGTAAAATGAGCTGGAAAAGGAAATGGCAAACCACTCCAGTATCTTGGCCAAGAAAACCCCAGATGAGGTCATGAAGAGTCAGACATGACTGAAACAACTAAATAACAACAGCAAAACTTAATATGAGGTGTGAAGTTACTTAAAAAGTTAACAGAATCTTAAGCTATATTAAGAGATGCATGGAATCCAGATAGAGGAAAAGAATCTTCCAGATGGACCCTGTAGCATTAAGCACCTTTCAGAAGTGCCACATTTTGCAGAGAGGTCTTGACACCCTACAATGTTTCTAGAAAAGGGCAGACAAGATGTGACAGGCCTGAGAGAAGTCACACAACAACTGTTTAAAGAATTGAAGGTAGGGGCGGCCAGGTAGCACAGCGAGTAAGAGCACCGGCTCCAGTGTTGAGAAGACCTGGAGATTGAATCCGGGGCTCAGACACTTAGCACCCACCCAGAAACACCTGGCTGTGTAACCTTGAGCAAGTTACTTAACCCCAATTGCTTAGGGGCGGCCAGGTGGCTCAGCGAGTAAGAGCACCAGCTCCAGTGTCGGGATGACCTGGATCAAATCCGGGCTCAGATACTCAGCACCACACCCAGAAATAATAACTGGCCATGTAACCTTGAGCAAGTTACTTAACCCCAATAGCTTTAAAAAAAAAAAAAAGAATTGAAGGTTGGGGTGGCTAGGTGCAGTAGATAGAGCACTAGCCCTGGAATCAGGAGGATCTGAGTTCAAATCTAGCCTCAGACACTTGACACACTTACTAGTCATGTGACCTTAGGCAAGTCACTTAACCCCAACTGCCCTGACCTCCCCGCTCCAAAAATAAAAAAAAAAAATTGAAGGTTTTCACCTGGTTATCAGATAATCAGTCAATAAGAGACATCAATTCTTAGTCTTAGAAGGAATCTCAGGTCATCTAGTCCAACCTCTACATGTAAAGGAATACTCTCTAAAATATTCCTGGGCAAGTGGTCCTCTAACCTTCTGTTGAATACCCCCAGTGATGAGGAACTTGCTACCCAAATTCCATTCTACTTTTTCATTTTCCATTCTATTTTTTGATAGTTCTAAATTTCAGTAAGTTTTCCTTATATGAAGATGAAAGTTGTCTCTCTGTGATCTCCACCCAATCCACTGGATTATAAATTTACAGCTGAAAGGCTCCATAGGAGCCATTGAGTCTCACCCCCTCATTGTACAAATATTAAAACTGAGTCACAGAGAAGGTAAGAAGTTAAGGAACTTTATCCAGTATATATCATATTTGTACATAGTTACTTGCATGTTTTCTCCCCCATTAGATTGTGAGCTCCTTGAGGGCAGGGAATATCTTTTTTTCTTTTGTTTTTCTCCTTTGAATTAATTTATTTTGTTTTCAACGTTCACTTCCATAAGCTTTTGAGTTTCAAATTGTCTGTCTCTCTCCCCTCCCCTTTCTTAAGATGGTGTGCAATCTGATAAAGGCTCTACCTATACATTCTTATTAAACATATTTTCACATTAGTCATGTTGTAAAGAAGAATTAGAATGAATGAGAGAAACCACAAGAAAGAAAAAACAAAACCAAAAAAGAGAGAGTGAACAAATAGTATGCTTAGATCTGCATTCAGACTCCATAGTTCTTTCTCTGGATGTATATAGCATTTTCCATTGTGAGTCTTTTGGAAGAGTCTTAGATCCTTGCATTGCTGAGAAAAGCTGTTTATCAAAGTCAGTCATCAAACGATGTGGCTATTACTGGGTGCAGCATTCTCTTGTTTCTTCTCACTTCAACTTTTTCAGCCATTGCCCAATGGATGAACATCAAGGGATGTCTTCTGACCTATTTTTGTGTTCCCAGAGCTTAGAATAGTGCTAATTTATTTATTTATCAATGTATTACTATATCTAGGCATTTACTTAAGTGCTCAGGCATAATAGGCATTTAAAAACTATTACAGATTGATGGTTGGTTGCTCAGAGTCACAAGGCTAGTAAGTGTCTGAACAAGATTCAAACTCAGGTCTTCCTAACTCCAGGCCTGGTACCTATGCACTGTACCACCTAACCGGCCTAGATGCAGGACTTCTTAAACTGTGGGTTGTAACCCCATATGGGGTCATAAAAAATTGGCAATAGTAAAAGGTTTCTGAATGCACAACAACCAAAACTTAATTTAAAATCGATGTTTCTGGAAGATCTTGCCTATGTTGCATCTCACAGTTTTACTGCAGCCTTGGTTCTGAACACAAAGCATGTGCACTTTGCAGAGAGCATGCCCTCAGGCCATGCAACACCAACAAACACTGTGGAAACAAAGAAAGGGGTCAGAAGTAGAAAAGGTTTAAGAAGCCCTGGCTAGAGCACTGAGAATTTAAATGACTTTCCCAAAGTCAAACAGCCATTATGTGTCATAGGCAAGACTTGAACCTAGTCTGAAAGAAAGAACTCTCTAATCATTCAGACAGTTCCATAACGGACCATTGCTGTCTTCAGGGGTGCTGAGGATATCACTGGATGTGTTCAAGTAGAGATTATATAATTGTCAGGGCTACTGTGGAGAAGTTCTAACACTCAGTGGGAGCTTGTACTACATGGCTTCTAAGGCCCTTCTGACTCAAAGGTTTTCCCGTCCCACAGTCCTGAAAGGCCTAGCGGTGCCAGTTTAGGAGCAGCATCAATTTGGCTAGCCGCTTTGCCAACCACTTGTGATATTCTTTCCATTTCCTTTTTGTGCGTTGCTATTCAACTCAATTTTATCATGCCCATATGTAAGCTTTTTCTATGTATATCATTCAAACTCCTCAGTCTCGTTGAAAATCTCCTAAGCTCAATGTTGGAGTGACCTGATTTGTAAAGTGGGAAAATGGAGCATATTGCTATTCCAGAAGGCTCTTTGAGACACCAAGGGGAAAAGAGTGTTAAAGGGGGGAAACACCTTCAAAAATAAAAGTATTTAGTCATCTATTCCCAATACTAAGTTGCACCACCCAAAGGGCGCAATTAAAAACCTCCTGAGCTGTCAACAGTGAACTGAGGCTACGCAAAGTAAGGGATGGGCACTGGAAAGGGCCTGGGCTTGTCATTTCTTTTGGTATTAGGTGTTAAGTTTCCTCGCCTGCTATCCCCAGATGAGGAAACTTCCGCTACCAACCCTGGTCAATCCCTTCTCTACAACCTATAGATGCAGAAAATTCCTAGAAGTAGAGGGAAGGGAACTGGCATTAAGTGCCTACTATGTGCTAGGCCCTATGCTGAGTGCTTTACAGATATTATCTCATTTAATTCCTAGAACTGGAGAAGCTAAGATGATTCCTCCAGGGTCCTAGAGCCGACACAGTTATCCCTACCACAAGATGACTTTCCCCATCACCGTTTCCATATATCACGGCTCAGCATAAGAAACTAAATGGAAAGTTGGGGGGAGTTTTGCAGAAGCCCCAGATAACAAGTGAATATAAGTATATAAATAATATAAGTATATAAATAACAAGTACTATAAACACCCAGTAAAAGAAAAAAAATTTCAAACTTCTTCCCTGGTATGAAGGGAGGGCCAAAATGTGGGACACAACACCCCTAATCCACACAATGTGAAAGGGATAATTGTACATGTCACAGGCAGAACTTGAATCTGTCTTCCTGACTTGGAATCTAGATCCCTATGTCAGGCTGCCCCTTGCAATTATTAATTACTAATATCAATACATTATATTTTGTGCAACATGCATAGTTTACAGAGAACATCTGTTATCTCACTTAATTATCACAATTCTAGTGCCCACCCTCTGACATTATCTCCAATTTATCCTGTATATAGCTTCTTTATACATAGCTGTTTGTCTCTCCCATTAGAAAGTGTGCTACCAAGAACAAGAACTACAATTTTGCCTTTCTTTGCAACGTCAGCGTTTAGCATACTGCCTGTTACACAAGATGCAAATAATTAATGCTTACTGATTTGACTTCCAAAGTTATCTAGGTAGAAAGGCAGCTATTATCAGTCCCATTTTACAAATGAGGAAACTGAGGGTCAAAGAGGTTAAATGTTCATACAATTAGTAAGAGACATAGCCAGACTTGAATCTAGCTAGAATTTCACTCTTTATTTTCACAAAATGCATGCCTGAAACAAGGAAAATAAAATAAAATTCAAATGTAATCTTTGAACTATATGGCTAAAATCAAGAAAGATGAATCCATATATTTTTGTACAATTTTTGTCCTCCACAAAAAAAAAAAATTGAGAATGAGGGGAGAAATGTTTAGTCTGTGAAGAGTTCTAACAACCATGGAATCCCCAGTAATGCTGCTTTTGTTAGGTAGCAGATTGTTGTTTTTTCCTCCATGTTAAAGTCATTTGTGTGTTGTTATACTGACACAGCCTTTTAAAAGCTTTAGAACTGTATCTGCCCAACTGAATTTTAATGCTGTGTGTTTCTGTGTCTGTGTAAAATTGTGGGTATTGACAATATTAATTTGTTACTCCTCACAAATTATTGTGCAATATTTCCAAGAAAAATGCATTTTTTTAGTGACAGATCAAATAGATTAAGTATGCAATGCATTTTAGTAAACAACAATAGCAATTTAGTGCTTGATAAACCCAAAGATCCAAGCTTTTGGAACAAAAATTTGTTATTTGACAAAAAGTGCTAAGAAAACTGGAAAACAATGTGACAGAAACTAGGCATAGACCAACATCTCACACTTTGTATCAAGATAAGGTCAAAATGGGTACATGATTTAGACATAAAGGGTGATACCATAAAGAAATTAAAAGAGTACAGAATAGTTTACCTGTCAGGTCTATGGCTAAGGGAAGAATTAAAGACCAAAGAAGATATAGAGAGCATTACAAAATTGAAAGTGGATAATTTTTATTGTATTAAATTAAGAAGGGTTTCTATAAACAAAGTCAAATGCAACTAAAATTAGAAGCAAAGCAGAAAAAGGGTTGGGGGGATTTTTTTACAGAGAGTATCTTGAATAAAGGTCTCATTTCTCAAACATATAGAGAACTGAGTCAAATTTACAAGAACACAAGCCATTCCCAATTGATAAATGGTCAAAGAGTATGAGCAGGCAGTTTTCAGACAAAGAAATCAAGGCTATTTATATTCATAGGGGAAAATACTCTAAATCACTTTTGATTAGAGAAATGAAAATTAAAACAATTATGAGGTATCACCTCATAGCTATCAGATTGGCTAATATTACAGAAAAGGGAAATTATTAATGTTGAAGGGAATGTGGGAAAACTGGGACACTAATACACTGGTCGTAGAGTTGTGAAGTGACCAACCATCCTGTAGAGTAATTTAGAACTATGCCCAAAGGACTATAAAATCATTCATACCCTTTGATGCAACAATATTACTACTAAGGTCTGTATCTCAAAGAGATTTTTTAAAAAAACAGGGAAAAGAAATTACTTGTACAAAAAATATTTATAGCAGCTCTTTATTTTTTTTTATGTGGTGGCTAAAAATTGGAAGTTGAAGAGATGCCCGTCAATTGGGGAATGACTGAACAAGTTGTGGTATGTGATTATAATGGAATATTATTGTTCTATAAGAAATGACAAGCAGGATGGTTTCAGAAAAACCTGGAAAGACTTGTATAAACTGACAAAGAGTAAAGTAAGCAGAACCAGGAGAACATTGTACATAGTAACAGCAATATTATAGGATGAACAACTGTGAATGACTTAGCTACTCTCTGTAATACAGTGATCAAAGATAGTCCCAAAGGACTAACTATGAAAAATGCTATCTATCTCCCGAGAAAGAATGGATAGCCCCTGAATACAGACCGAAACATACCATTTTCACTTTTTTCTTTCTTTCCTTCTTCCTTCTTTCCTTCCTTCCTTCCTTTCTTTCTTTTTCCTTCTTCCTTCTCTCTTTCCTCTCTGTCTCTCTCTGTCTCTCTCTCTCAGTCTCTCTCTGTCTCTCTGTCTCTCTCTGTCTCTCTCTCTCTCTCTGTCTCTCTCTCTCTCTCTCTCTCTCTCTCT
>NW_027187347.1:16766228-16792953 GCF_028583685.1 Petaurus breviceps papuanus
TCTCTCTCTCTCTCTGTCTCTCTCTCTCTCTCTCTCTCTCTCTCTGTATCTTTCTCTCCACAAAATGACTAATATGGAAATGGAAATGTTTACCTTGCACATGTATCAGATTGTTTACCATCTGGGGAAGGGGGGAAGGTAGGGAAGCAGGGATAGGATTTGAAACTCAAAACTTTAAAAACGAAAGTCAAAAAATTGTTTTTATAAGTAATTGGGGAAAAATAAAATATTATTTTAAAAAATAAAAGAAAGAGCATTTAAAAAAATTTTTTCATCCAACAAGCCCTTTTATCTTGGTGTCAGTCCCAAGAAGACACAGTAGAAAACCACAGGGGAAACAATGTGCATACACCAAAAATGTGGGGGTTTTTAAATGTATACACACTTTAAAGTTTAAATTGCATTATTAGCATTGTTCTCTATAGCGTTCTTAAATCTAGACAATCAACAAAACAATAAATCAATCCCTAATTTGTAGCAGTAGCTGATTTCCAAAGTGTAAATGTTCACACTGGAAATTTAATCTCCTCTCTGAGCAGGTCCAAGCTGACTCCAGCACACCCCTCACTTCATCCCATTTTGTTTCAAACATCATCAAGGCTATAAGGGTAGCAAAGCGCAAGGGAAAGAATACTGAGGTACGGGAGGGGATATTGGGACTAGGTCTATAATTTCATTGCTGTAGGGAACTTCCAGGTGAGGAAAACCACTCTTCCAATGCAAGCCACACCTTTCCTGCAACTTAGTCTTAGAACGTGTCTAGAGCTTCCTTAGAAGCTGTCTTTAGATTACTTAGAAAGTTGTCCAGAGGCATGGGGAAGTTAAAGGAGTTGCTAAGGGTAAAATAGCCAGTGTATGTGAGAAATAAGACTTCAACCCACGCCTTTTTCGCTTCACAGCCAACTCTATCTACTAAGTCACAGTGCCTCTCATGTCCTGCATAAATATGGAAATAATCCATATTTCACTGATTGTCCCATTTTATTTCATGGGCTGCATAAAAAAAGATCATTGAGTCGCCATAGTGTCATAGAAAAAGCATTGGATAGGAAGTCAGAGGTTTTGTTGTTGTTCAGTCATTTCAGCAATGTCTAACGCTTCTCAACCTCATTTGGGGTTTTCTTGGTAATATACTGAAATGGTTTGCCATTTCCTTCTCTAGCTCCTTTTACAGATGAGGAAACTGAGGTAAACAGGAGTAACTGATTTGCCCAGGGTCACACAGTTAATAAGTGTCTGAGACAGGATTCGAACTCAGGTCTTCCTGACTCCAGGTCTGGCATTCTATCTACTTTACCACCTAGCTGCCCAAGGGAAGTCAGAGGAACTGACTGTGTGTCCTCAGGCAAGTCTATTAATTTACATGGGCCTTATTTTCTTCATCTGCAAATAAGAAAACTGGACTAGAGGACCCCTGAGGTCCCTTCTAGCTCAAAATCTAGGCTCTTATGATTCTGTGAAGATGATAAGAAAAGGTGGTGGGGCCAGACACAGGCCAAGTGATCAATGAGAATGGCACCAGTCTTTCTGATCAAAAGAAACAAAGGAAGGATAGTTTCTCCTGATTGGATAGATCCTCTGTGGAGGATTTCTGAAAAGGTATGGACAAGAATCATAGAGAATGGGAAAGTGTGGATGGATTAGGAATTTACACCAGTGAAGGGGTACCTACATTAATAAGATTATAGAGCCATCAAAACACAGGAGCTCAAGTATGTACATATGAGCTTGCACACTATGTGCACACACACACACACACACACACACCATCATGTCCTGTATTCTTAGCACTAACCTCTGCCAGCCCCAACAATAATGTGACCATACATCTGTGACATAGTGAGTCAGAGTGGCATAGGGAATAAAGAGCTGACTTCAGAGCCAGGAAGACCCAGGTTCAAGTCCTACATCTGACAAAGACTGGCCTTGGCAAAGGCCCTTGGCAATCACTTAACCTCAAAGCCCTCCAGACAACTCTCCAAGATTAGAAATTTCAGAGAAGGTGCCAATATCAATTGGTTCGTGATATTGCCTGAGCTCCAAGTTCCCTATATGCATATGCATGAAACCATCTCATCCATACCTCTGTCCATTTGTCATTTCTCTAAAACTTTAAAGTTTTTGATCAAATGCTTTCCCATGTATCATTGTACCTGTATCTTCTCAACAATCTTGTTATTGATAGCAAGAAGACTAGATGTTGCTGTTCGATTGTTTCAGTCATGTCTGACTCTTTGTGACTCCCTTTTGGGCTTTCTGTGGCAAAGATACTGGAGTGGTTTGTTATTTCCTTCTCCAGATCATTTTACAGATGAAGAAACTGAGGCATACAAGATTAAGTGACTTGCCCAGGGTCACATAGCTAATAAGTGTCTGAGGCCAGATTTGAACTCAGGAAGCTGAGTCTTCCTGACTTCAGGTCTGACACTCTATCCACTGTACCACCTAGCTGCCTCCAAGGCCAGACATTACCATCTGCATATTATAGATGAAAAAAACTAAGAAAAGAAAAACTATGGAGGGCAGCCAGGTAGCACAGAGAGTAAGAGCACCGGCTCCAGTGTTGAGAAGACCTGGAGATCGAATCCCAGGCTCAGACACTTAGCACTTACTCAGAAACACCTGGCCGTGTAACCTTGAGCAAGTTACTTAACCCCGATTGCTTTAAAAAAAAAAAGAAAAGAAAAGAAAAACTATGACTTAGAATAACAAAATGTTAGCACTCTAAGAAACTTCAGTGATCTAGTCTTAGTTTAAATCCAAGTCCTCCTTTAATAGTCATGGAAATTGAGGCCCACATAAAGTGACTTATCCAAGATCACACACCGTGCTAGTGGCCAAGGCAGGAGGGGTAGCCAGGTCTTGTGTCTCCCTGCCCAAATGCCTTTCTGCACCCTCACAGAGCCTCCACGGCATCAGAATTTTAAAATAAAATACAATCAAACCCCAATCCTGGAAATTGTGACCCTAGGATATATTATGACTGACAGTAAATCTTAATCATAAATTAATAATGAATTAATTCTGAAATTAATTCAATTTCTGATACAGAAGGGGGAAGATTTTCTTTTCATGGGTACATCAGCACCACCTTGTGGGGAAGCAAAGAAAGAAATCAGCAAATACTACATGTGTACAGATGTAAGCAACCCCATCTGTAATGGTAGACTGGATAGAAGGGAAATGGTTTCTTCATCTATGAAATGACTTTCCCAAGATCACATAAGTAAGGCTCTTAAAATGAAGGGTCATGATACAGGCTCCACATTGACCAACACCAAGTAACGGTACCTATTGTGACTTCATAGATGCATCCTGTAGGGCTCCCATTTTCCTAAGAAGGGGACTCACAAAAGCCAATTGTTAAGTTTTAGAAACAAACATTTACACCTCAGAAAAGGGCAGATGCAGCAAATTAGAGCTTGAATCACTGTTTTGTTGATTGTCTAGCCCTAGAGAAATAATGGAGACATGTTAATAATGCAAATTAAATTTAAAAGTGCATCTTATGCACATTTTTTTTTCCAGAAAGCCAGTGGTCAAACATTTACCAGCATACCACAAGTTGCAATAATCTGATTCTTACGGTATCTCTCAAAATTAAGAAACCCTAAAGCAAAAGTAGCAATATATGAAGTATGAAGGTTCCCAAAAATGGCCAGAAAGGAGTTAACAGGTCTGAAAAGCTTACCTGAAACTATTGTAAAAAAGAGGGAAAAAAAAAGATGAGAGGGCTAGAAAAATCAAAGAGCCAGGAGCAAGATCCGGGCAAGAAATGCTTTCAGATGTCAGTCTAGGCAGTTCACCTTGAAATTTACTATGAAAAGGTTGAGAGTCAGGGGCTCCTCACCTTTCTTTTAGGATCAGAAAACAAAATGTACAAGACCTTGGCACTGCCTGACCTCACAGGCAGGTATTTGAGGAGACTATCAGTACAATACCATGCCTGCATTGTGTTCTAGCACCAAATAAATGTCCATATGATGCCGATAGTGTCACAAGGGTTGCACAAATGTCTCTGTGGTCTTTTGGAATTGCTTTAGTGATACTAATGTGATAGCAACTGGACTGTCAGACCCTTTAAACTGTGAACTCTTTGAGAGCAGGGACTGGTTTTTTTTTCATCTTCTTTTGTATTCCCAGAGGTTAGCATAATATTAGTGCTTAATAAATGTTTGTTGATTGATTGACAGCAAGCTCAGAAAAGGCTGCAGGGATTCCTTGGGGCCACCAAGCAGCAGTCTTTCCCAGTATAGATAAAAGACAAGTTTAATATCTCTATCAGGAGAAAAATCCTCCCAGGAGGAACTAAAAAGGCCTATGTTAGCAGGGAGCATAGATTTAAAACTAAAAGGGACCTTAAATTCCATCTAATCCAAATATTTCATTTTATGGATGAATTAACTAAGGTCAAGAAGTTAAATGACTTGCCCAAGGTCACAAATTGCTAAGTGGCAAAGGTTGGATTTGAACCCAAGTATTCTGACTCTGAATTTAGCATACTTTCCATGCCATCTCTCAAGGGTAACACCAGGTCCATCTTCCCACTGGTCAGAGAATGTCATGGACCAGTATGTATTTATTCCTTTTTTTTTTCTTTTTTAGTTTTTCCTTTTATGCCAGTTACCTCGGAGTTGGAATGATCCAAAGTCTCATTTTCAATACTCCTTTTCCATGTCCTGAGAAGTCTTCCAAAGCATTGTCTTCTCTTTAACCATTTTGCAAACTTGTTTAATCCTCAAAGCTGACAAATGGTGATCTCATTGATCCCCAAACTCACTTCATGTCCATTAAGTGAGGTGCACTCAAATAAAATCTATCAGTTACAAAAAAGCTATGAAAGGCTTCAGAAGTACATCAGTGCCTAGTGTTAGACAGTTTATCGTAACTGACAATGTCCAGGAAACAAAAGAGAACAGGCATCTGGATGGAGTTGTTGGGAAACCCCAGGTACACACAGCTTCTGATGACCTTGAAATTCAGATGCAGGCCAATGGCCAGCAGCCAGTGGCAGGCTCTGCCAGCATCCACCCTGAAAAGAGAGTTATGCTCAGGCCCTGAATATGGACAAATCAATGCTACAAAGAACATGCAATACCTTACATTTTAAAGGACTTTACAATTTGTCAAAAACCTTTATTACATTATTTCACTTGATTCTCACAAGTCTATGAGATAGGCAGGCAGGCATCACCTCAATTTAATGTAGCCTCAGACAAGTGAATTACACTGTAAAGATTAGCAAGGAGGTGGGGGGAGGGGATTGAATTAGAAGGTCAGTCCAGTATTCTTTCCAGTATCCTACCATCATACTTTGAGATGTAGTGAAATGTCGTTCCGTAATTAGCTTGTAATAAAGTTTAAAATTTCCTAGCTTAAACAACAGATCTGTTAGAGTGCTTTACTGTAAATGGCTTTCTGCTAAGGATACCCACGTGCTTTTTATTATTAAAAACCATTCCAATAAAAGATATGGTGAAAATTCATTGTAATTTCTACTAATTAAAAACTAATTAAGTCATTTGCTGAATAATGCATGTACTTTACTTGTATTATCTATGAGCATTCTCCTCCCTTACAAATATTTGTCTCCATTTTATTAAGGTAATTAAACTCTTCTAAGGATGGTTATTTTTATAAGCACTTTACAGCCAACTCTCAATTTTCCTTAAGAAATGGTAAGAGAGCCTAGACAAAACTTTGAAAACTGAATTTCAAGTACTCCCAAACCTCCCTTTGGTTCTTAGCAATGGACTTCTGCAATCAAATCTTACTAAACAGAAAAATAGCAAAGTTAACTTTCAGTTTCTCTCTCTTCCTTCATGCCATTCACTGCTGGAGGTACAGTTTGCCCTATACATAAAATTAAGATCCATTGACAGTATCTATTTTCATTACTTCCTCCTTTCCCTCTCACCCCCTGCCCTTGAAACTTTCATTCTGTTGTTCACCTGGTATTGAGTTTATGGGAGGCAAAGGTGGAAAGAAAGGAAAATTAATTATGTGAGGATCTGTGTCCTTGTCTACTGACATCCTAAATACACCGCCATTATCTTAGACTCTTAACCCCTCAAATCTAGAGAAGACTCCATTGAGTCTAAGCTTTACCAGTGGGACAAAATCCCATCCACAACATGCTCAACAAGTCAAGTAGCTTCAAAGATCTCTATTAATGCCAATCTCACCACTTCTCAAAGTAACCCATTACACTTTGGAATAATTGTGTTTTTTTTAAACATTCTTTTCTTTTGCATTTTGAGTTCTCTCCCTCCCTCCCACCCCTCCTTCACCAACTGAAAAGACAAGCAATATGATATCAATTGTACATGTGAAATCATGCAAAACATATTTACATATTAACCAAATGATCAAAAAGGGGTAGAGTGGCAAAAAAATAAATAAATAATAAAGAAAGTGAGAAGATTATACTTCAATTTGCACTCAGAATTCATCAGTCCTTTTTCTGGAGGTAGATGGCATTTTTCCATCACAAGTCCTTTGGAATTGTCTTGGATCACTGCACTGATCAGAATAGCCAAGTCTTTCACAGTTGATTGTCATTATAACCTTGTTGTTACAGTGTGCAATGATCTCCCAGTTCTTCTTACTTCACTTTGCATAAGTTTATATAGTTCTTGCTGCTTTTTTCTGAAATTCCCCTCATCGTTTCTTATAGTACAATAGTATTCCATCACAATCATATACCACAACTTTTTTAACTATTCTCCAATTGATGTAGCATCCCCTTAAATTCCAATTCTTTGCCACTACAAGAAGAGCTTCTATAAATATTTTGTACATGTAGGTAATTTTCTTTTCTCTTTGATCTCCTTGGGATACAGATCCAGTAGTAGCTGTATCAAAGGGTACATGCAGTTTTATAGCCCTTTGGGCATAGTTTTAGATTTTATTCCAGAATGATTGGACCAGCTCGCTATACCATCATTGATATACCTATTTTCCCTCACTACCTCCAGGATTTGTCATTTCTTAAAGGTGTGAGGTGATACCTCAGAGCTCTTTTAATTTGCTTCTCTCTAATCAATAATGATTTAGAGCATTTTTTCATATGACTATAGATAGCTTTGATTTTTTCTTTTGAAAACTGCCTGTTCATATCCTTTGACCATTTATCAACTGGGGAATAGCTTTTATTTTTATAAATTTGACTCAGTTCCCCATATATTTGATAAATGAGGCCTTTGTAAGAGAAACTTGCCATAAAAATTTTTATATTACTTCAATGTCTTTTAGCAAAATGTAATGTCCCCAATTGTCGCTTTCAGTTGTCTAATTTTGCTTTTGCTTTGTCTGAGATCATGATGGCCATACCTGCTCTCTTCACTTAACTGAAGCATAATAGACCTTACTTGACCCCATTATTTCAACTCTGTATGTGTATCTTTCTGTCCCGGGTTTGTCTCTTGCACAAAATACACTATTGGACTCTGATTTCCAATCCGTTCTGGTATCCCTTTCTATTCTATGGGTTAGCTCATCCCATTCCCAGTCACAGTTATGATCACTAACTGTGCTTTTCCCTTCATCCAATTTTCCTCTGTTTATACTTCTGTCTCTTTTTTACCATGTCTCTCCTCAAAAGTCTGTCTTACTTATGACCACTTCCTCCCCCAGTCTGCCCTCCCCCTTATGATTACACACACACACACACACACACACACACACATATCTTTCTTCTTTTTCTTTTTTTTTTGAGGGGGGAAGGTAAGGAAGTTGGGGTTAAGTGACTTGCCCAAGGTCACACAGCTAGTTTAGTGGCAAGTGTCTGAGGGTGGATTTGAACTCAGATCCTCTTGACTTCAAGGGCTGTTGTTCTATTCACTACACAACCTAGCTGTCCCATATACATCTTTCTTATCTCATTCCCTCTTATCTCCCTATTGGGCAAGATAGATTTCTATACCCAACTACATAGGTGTATGTGTGTGTATATGTATATATGTGTGTGTGTGTGTGTGTATACATATATTTATACATGTATATTCTTCCCTCTTTGAACCAATACCAATGAGATTGAGTTTCCAGCATTGCCCACCACCTCCTCACTCCTCCCTTCCATTATAAAAGCTCTTCCTTGCACATCTCCTTTATGTGAGAAAATTTGTCCCATTCTACTTCTTCCTTTCCCCTTCTCCCAGTGCATGACTCTTTCTCACCCCTATATTCTTTCTTTTTGGAGATCATCTCAACATAATTGACTTACACCCATGTACTCTGTCTATTCAGACTCTTTCTGTTGTAATAATATAAAGTCCTTAAGAGTTACATGTATCCTCCTACAATGTAGGAATATAAACAGTTTAACTCCATTGAGTCCCTTATGATTACTCTTTGATGTTTACCTTTTTATGCTTATCTTGAGTCATCTGTTTGAATATCAAATTTTCCACTCAGCTCTGATCTTTTCATCAGGAGTGCTTGAAAGTCCTCTATTTCATTAAATATCCATTTTCCTCCTGAAAATTATAATCAGTTTTGCTGGGTAGGTGACTTTAGGTTGTAATCCTAGTTTCTTTGCCCTTCTGAATATCATATTCCAATCCTTCCATTTCTATAAAGTGGAAACTGTTCAACCTTGTGTAATCCTGATTGTTGCTCCATTATATGTGAATTGTTTCTTTCTGGCTGCTTGCAATATTTTCTCCTGGGAGCTCTTGAATTTGGAGTTTTCATTTTGGGATCTCTTTTAGGAGGTAGCCAATAGATTCTTTTGATTTTTATTTGACCCTTGGAATCTAAGATAACAGGGCAGTTTTCCTTTATAATTTCTTGAAATACAATGCCTAGGCTCTTTCTTTTATTGTGTCTTTCTTGTAGTTCAATAATTCTTAAATTATCTTTCCTCGATCTATTTTCCTGGTAAGCTGTTTTTATAATAAAATATTTCATGCTTTCTTCTATTTTTTTCTTATTTTGATTTTATTTTATTGTTCCTTGAAGTCTCATGGAGCAATTAGTTTTCACTGGCCCAATTTTAATTTTTAAGGAATTATTTTTCAGTTAGCTTTGGTGCCTCTGTTTCCATTTGGTCAATTCCATTTTTTAAGGTGATATTTTCTTCGGTAGTTTTTTGTGCCTCTTTTACCAGGCTGTCCTTTTTTCATAATTTCTTTTTGTATTACTCTCATTTCTTTTGCCAATTTTCCCTCTATCATTTTTTGGTCTTTCTTTAACTTTTCCAGGAATTCTTGCTGACCTTGGGTCCAATTAACATTTTTCTTTGAGGCTTTATAGTTTTCACATTTATCTTCTTCTAAGTTTATGTCTTGGTCTTCCCTGCCACTGTAATAGCTTTTTATGGTCAAGTTCTTTTTGTTGCTGTTGTTTGTTTATTTTCTAAGTCTATTTCTTCACTTTGAACTTTATGTTAAAGGTGAGCTTTGCTCACCTGGGAATGCAAAGGCACTGTGTCAAGCTTCATTCTTTTTTCATGCTGATATTTAAGAACTAGTTCTGCAGATCCTTTCAGAAGCTCAGACCTTTACCCTTTACCCCAAAGGAATTTAGGTCCCACTTGTTTGAGGGGGGAATTATGGCATACTGGCTCTGGGAACCCACATGAACTCTCCTTGAATCTTCCCACTTGGTGAGGAATTTGCCTGAGGCCATAAGCCTTTCATCATTACTAGACCCAAGTCTCTGTTGCTAGCCTAGCCCTCCATTGTCTGTCATCTCCAGGTAGCCTTCAGCTACTTCCCACCCTTAATCCTCAAGATTCTCCTTAGACTCCTCCTGAAGACCCTCCCCAAACTCCTCCTCTAGACTACCCCTAAATCCTTCCACAACTTTTCTGTATATAAGACCCATCTTGCCTCCATGAGGAGGCCGAGAATTATCTAGTACACACTCACTTTGTATCAAACGATTCTGACCTGCTTGTCCAATACAAGCATCACAGATACCTAGGCTCCTTTAGAGTCTACCCATTATGGCAAATCTTTAATAACCTTTGCTTTTTTTTGGCTGAGAGAAGATTTGAGTCTTATTCATTCAGCATGACCCAATGTATTGTGGTGTTTCTAAGGTGGTGTTACCTTGGGAGAGGGTGGTGTAGCAGCAAGCATCCCAGCGTCCCCAAGGTGGCTGCTCACACAGGTTCTTGGATCTGCTTTGATAAAGGAAAGCAACTCAAAATGAGTTAACAAGCTTACTTTAATCAGTCAAACATATATTGTTTACCTCGTTCAGGGGGAAAATGTCAGCACCCGAACTTCAGAGTATACAGGCAGAATTATCAAGACAGAAACAGATCAAGTAGACAGCTTTCCAAACTGTCCAACCATTACATCCATCCCAAATCAACATCTTGGTTTCAACATCTGGGTTTTTCAAAGTGGGGGGCCCCCCCTCTGGACAACGGCTTCCCAGAATCCAGATCATATCACAGAACACTTCTCAAAGTGAGCCCCAAAACAAAGCTACACATCAGGGCTTATATAGCCTTCTCCTGGCTCAGAGAATGTGACAACCTTATTGACTCTCTGGCCAATCAAGAAGTATCTACTGAAAAACAAGCCTCCCACCCCAGGCTCCCAGTGCACTTTAGCCTAGGGGCAGGGAAGATCTTACAAATTTACATTCCCATTACAGGTGGTCACTGTTCCCCTGGTTTACACTCTGGTCTTTGTCCAGGAAGGGCCCCTGCTTTCCTGACACCTCAAGTACCAGTGCTCCTCTTAACCCTGGAACTATGACCAGGTCCCCTGCTCCCTAGTGACAAGCACTCCATGCTGGAACTGTGACCCAGAACTACTTGTAAGCAATAAAGTTATCAATCAGCATCTGCTAGACCCAGTGCCAGCAAAGGATTCCCTAGAATCTCTTTCTGAACAGCTAACACCCTCACTATCTCTAGGCTGAAAGCTTCTGAAGCTGCTGCTGCTGCAGTGAAACCCTCCAAGTCCACTGCTGGTGCCCCTGCCACACTCCTGACATGCTCTAGGACTGTGCCCAACCAGCTTTTACAGATCTCTTCTGCAGACCTCCTAAGTTGTCTTAGGCTGGAAAAATGTCTCCTTCTGACCTTTTGTTACCTGATCCAAAATTTGACTTGAGGTATTATTTTAAAGCTGTTTCAAGGAGAATGTTGGGAAGCTCAATTGGGTCCCAGCCGGTACTCTGTCATCTTCTTGGTCAGTTTTATTAGAAAAGGTTTTTTTTTTCTCATATTAAACTGAAATCTGCATTCCTGCAAATGTTACCCACCTGGCTCTTTGTTCTTTTGGTTTTTTCCCCTCTCTTCTCCAGGTTAAATATCCCTAGCTTCTTCAATTGATGGTTTTTGAGACCCTTCTTCATGCTGGAATTCAGAGGTCATCTACTGCCTGCAAAGGTCATGCACCAGTTGGTCAATGCCCTCCCTAAAATGTGTAGAAAGAAAGTGGGAGAAAAAAACTAGAAACAAAGTTGGTGCCCATTGGTGAGGGAACAGCCAAACAAAATTTATCATATTAAAGTGGTATATTAACTTTAACTGAGAGGCAGTTGGATGGCACAGTGATTAGATCATTGGGCCTAGAGACAGGAAGACCTGCGTTCAAATCCAACTTCAGACAAATACTAGCTGTGTGACCCTGGGCAAGTCACTTAACCTCTGTCTTACTGAGTTTCTTCAACTATAAAATGGGGATAATAATAGCATCTACTTTCCAAGGTTGTTGTGAGGATCAAAGGAGATAATATTTGTAAAGCACTCAACATAGTGCCTGGCACATAGCAGGTTCTTAATAAATGTTTATTAATTGAATTGATCTTGAATATGGGGAATACAGAGAAACATGGGAGAACTTATGTGAACTGACACAAAGTGAAGTAAGTAGAAGTAAGACAATAATATACACAATGACTATGACATAAAGGTAGGCAAACCTAGTGGTTTGCTGAAATCAGCTTAATTACAATGGCCAATCTTGCAATAATATTGAAAAGAGATGATGAAATATAGTTCTCTCCTGCAAAATTCTTCAGAGACCCTGAATCCACTTGACAAAGGAGCAGATATTGCACAGTAGGCAATGCTGACATTAATCGGAATATGGATCTCCAAATACTTCTTTCCTTTTTTCCCAACAATTACAATTCCTTGAGCCCCTGGGGGGATAAAATCTGCTGCTTAAAACCAAAATGCTTTAAGCAAGAAAGTAAAACAGACTGTGTGTAAAGGCCTCCATGTATCTGCTTCACAGCCCAAGTTGCTGTTTTTCAAAAAAAAGAAAATACAAGAAAAAATTGTGTAGGGAAAACCTTTTTAAAAAATTTCTTCTCAAAATCAAGTGGTGGTAATTTGAGGGACAGAAAGACACCCTGTAGATATTTTTATACACACACACACACCCACACAAACATACATACATATATAGAATGTTTCCATTTGTATGTGTTAAATAGGAGCATATTAAATAAATTCAAAATAAGATAAAAAAATAAATTAATAAAAATTAATTAATTAAATAGGAAACATATTAAAAACTAGTTTGAAAGCCAAAATCTTATTAGTTATCTAAATATTTTAAGATCACAGTTTCGAATTTGAGAAACTTGGAGATTCTATCATCAAAACTGTTCACTTCATTTTACAGATGATAAAAATGAGGCCTAACGATGTAAAGAAGGGACTCACCACAGGTAGTTAATCACACGGGTAGCTAGTGAAAGAGCAAGGATTTGAATTCAGAGCCAGCATATCTTTCCACTGCACTTCATTGTATAAAATATTTATTTTGTCAGAGGACAACAAAAGAGAGCTCTTTTCCTTCCAACTTCTTAATGTCAGCTTTTGCCCTGAATATGCAGAATAATGGATCCTGGCAAATATTAGGGAGATACAGGAGGAGATGGGGAGAAGGAAAGGAGTGGGAAAGAAAACTGAAGCAACTGGGCGTCGATAGAGCACTTAGAAGTTTAAAAGAAAGAGCGCTCACTCAAATTCTTGAGCCCACTTCCAGATTGAGTAGATTTTAGGAAGAGCATCTGGGAGCAGATGGACCTATGGACAAGCAATACCAGCTTCAGGGGAGCCAAAAATGAAAAAATCTCCAGATGTGCTGCGGGGAAGTCTTTGGGAAAATATTGTTAGGGTCAACAGGCAACCACAACTTCACAAAACTTAAATGAAAGCTAGGCTTATTACAAAAGAAATGAACACGTGCATGTGAAACCCAAAGAGTTCCCAATCCATACAGAGCTTATATATTTATGACCACAGGGCAAAGGAAGGAGGAGATATCAGAATCTCTACTTAAAGGAGCATGGCATGGGAGGGGAAACAGCAGTACAGGTGTGAAAAGGACAAAACTTCACCCAAAGAGGAGGAGAAAGATGGTGTCAAAAGCCATATTCTTTTCCCTTGGGAACGGCTAGACCATGAAGATATGATGGTCCCAGATGCACAAGCCTGGTGCAGACTGTCTGACGCATGTCTTGACTCCTAAGGACACACAGGGAATCCAGCTTGGGGTGCAAACAATAAATTATGCCAACTGGGTGATAGGGGGGCCTTCATCCTTGACACTTTCAGGGTCTACCTTCATGCTCTGGGTCCAGTGTTTCTGGAAAATACAGCATCTCAAAAAGACAAGTTCAGAGGATCCCCTAACAGTCCTTAACATTAATTAGTCAGCCAACAAGTCTGTATGTATTCCAAGCACTGTGCTAAATATAAGGGATGACAGAACAAAAAGAGCTAAACCATGATTTTTGTCCTTGAGGAGATCACTTTCTAATGAGGGAGAGAGCATGCAAATAACTACGTATATACAAGATATATACAGTAAGTTAACACAGGAAGAGAAGAAATGGCAAATACTCCAATATCTTTGCCAAGAAAACCTCAAATGGGGTCACAGAGAGTCAGACACAGTTGAAACCACTGAACAGCAACAAAAACAACTACAAGGGGAGAGATGGGGGAAGGTAGAATTAAATGGAATCTTGAAGGATGACCAGGAAGCCAGAAGGAAGAGGTAAAAAGAAGCACGTATATAGGCTCTAAATAAAAAGGAAAGGGAAAGGGGAAGGGGAAGGTGACTAGCAAGAGCTCCCAAGGCTTAGTAGTATGGACATAGCCTTAACCTAACGCGGGAGCTAAGTGTCTCAGGGGATATAAAATATTGGGCCTGGAGACAGGAAGCCCTGAGTTCAAATGGCCTCAGATACTCCCTAATGGTGTGACCTTGGGAAAGTCACTTAAACCTGTCTGCCTCAGTTTCCTTATCCGTGAAAAGAATTGGAGAAAGAAATGGCAAACAGTGCTTCTGCCAAGAAAATTCTAAATGGGGTCACAGAGAGTCAGACATGACTGAAAAACAATTGAATACAATATGTGTATATATTCATTTATTTATTGATCCATATATTTATTTTTTTTGTTTGCTTATAAGAGATAAGGACTGGACCTATGATTTCATTGATGTAGGTAAGTAACTTAAGGATGAGGAAATTCCTTCTATTGATGCAGGTTGTTAGTAATTTCTCTGCAACTTATGGTCTAAAAGAGTGACCTAGAGCATTGGTGTTGAACTGATAACTGATTGGCCAGAAGCACTCCAGAGCACAACCCTAACCAGGTTAAAAGGTAATTGGGAAATGTTTAACAAAAATAAATAAAAATACAATTAAGCATATATAATGGTAATTTATGGGTTTCTAAGTAAATGTGAAAACCACAGGGATATGTTTCTATTTGAGACTGACATTCCTAGAACACTGAGAAGGTAAGTGACTTGCCCAGGGTCACACAACCAGTATGTGGGTAGGACTTGAACCCAGGTCTTCCTGGTTCCAGAGCCAACTTTCTATCCCTGCTAAGCAGACTGTTGAATTGCATGAGGGTGTGTATATGTGTGTGTACATATATTGTGTGTGTATATATGCTTATATACATATGTATATGCACATCACACACACATACATGTATAGGTGTATATATGAACTGCATATGCTCATATGTTTTCATGTGTATGTGTATCTGCACAATACAATGTGTGTACATGCATGTATACATATTTTGTGTGTGAGTTATGCATGCCTTACATGTGCACACATGCATATGTATGTATTATGTGTGTGCATGCATATATGTGTGCTTATTCATGTGAGTGTTGTGTGCTGCATTGTATACATGTGGGTGTGTGTAGATTATATGCTTATGTGTTTGTGCATATGTTTGTTCATATATTATATAATGGATACATAGTATTATAGCTACATACACTACATTCTAGTCAGTACACTTTCCATTCCATGTATATTCAATTCTAAAATCCACTGACTTTGTAATGTGAATACTCACCCATAATTTAGTTGCTTTGTAAACTCTGATTTTTGGTCACCAGAAGATTCTCATTTTCACATCTAGCTCAGTACAATCAGGCACTTCTCATATACCACCGAGTGCCTTATCCTGACACAGCGAACGTGGATACAAAAATTCTATTTGAAAGATAAATCCTATATGACTTTCACAAGGTAAATTTTAATTGGGGGCAAAGAGGTCAAGAACAGCTCAGAGCATGGGGCATGGAGGGGCGGGGGATGGGGAGAGCACAGAGGACAAAACTCCCACTTCACAAATTTGCTGAGTTATCAGCCCTGGCTGTGTCCCACAGAAAACATGAGAAGCAGAAATGAGCACTGATCTGGGCAGCTGGAAAAACAGGGATGGATTAAGTCATCTAAATTTTAATGCCTTCTCCCCTAGAGTTTTTATGTCATCAGAGAACTGCTATTTGTCTTTGCAGACTGTTTGCCTAAATATCATCTTTAAGTTACTGCTGTGGGTTTTAGGTGGTTTGACTTTTAACAATAAGAATAGCCAATATTTTTATAATAGCCAACATTTTTATAACACCTACTATGTACCAGGCACTGGGCTAAGTGCTTTACAATTGTTATCTCAATCCTTACAACAGTCCTGGGAGGTATTATAATTATTATTCCTATTTTATAAATGAGGAAACTAAGTCAAATAGCAGTTATGGAACTTGCCCAAAGTCACACAGTTAATAAGTGTTTGAGAACAGATTGGAACTTGAGCCCCATACTCTATCTACTATACCATCAGCTATTTCAAATAAGTGTTTATTTATTAAGCACCTACCCTCAGCTAGACATGTTAGGAGCTAGAAATAACCCTTCCTCAAAAGAAACTTACATTAGTTTTTTAAAATTCTAATTTTAAAGCATTTGAAAGCACCAAGTGCATGTAACTCTTACTAGAAAAAAAAAGAGAACTCTCACTTTAGGAATCCCTGAATCCTTCAGCACTTCCATAATAATGGGCCTCCTAAGCTGAGTTGCCCTTAAATGCATAGACATCAAGGTAGAAGACATCTGCCCCATGTCCCCTAAAGGTCCCGAGGTTCATTCTGCCCTCCTGTCCTGATCCTCTGTACTTGACCACCATGCCCCTGGGGCAGCACCCAGAAGCCTTTCCACTCCAGTTTGGGCATTGTCTGTCTCTATTAGGATGTAAGCTCCTCTAGGCTAGGGTCATCCTTTTCTTCATTTATGTTTATATCCCCAGCACTTAGCACAAAGTGTGGCCAACAACATGCTCTTAATAAATATAATAACGTTTATTAATATTAATAAATTAATCTAATATAATAAATATTTGTTGCCTCCTGGTGCACTGAGAAAGTGAATTCACCTTATATGGCTGATTAATTATGGAATAATTACTTATAAGTGTATAACCCAGGTATGAAATTACAGGTTACCAGCTTGCTACAGGTAGAGCTGTCCTCGATATTGGACACATCTCAGATAGAAAGGCCAGGGAGGACTGACAAGTCATAGAATAAAGTTATTAATCGCTTACTATGTATCAGGCACTGTGCTAAAGCATGAAAGATAGAAAAAGAGACAAAAGACAGTCCACAATCTAATCGGGGAAACAAGTAAACACGTATTTAACAGAAAAGGAATTAGGAGATCCTACGAAAATTTAAGACTTTCAATGTGGTGTCTAGATTGTATTTTTGTCTGTGTGCATTGAACACACATTGGTTATACACAAAAATGAAAAAGAGATAGTCATAAAAACACTTTATTGGTAATTGTATGTAACGTTGACTAGGATTGTAAACATTTTTGTTTGTATTAAGATATTGATACATGAATAAATAACAACTGTAACTGAAAATAGGAAACTGGATGATTTTATGGGAATTGTTTAAAATTTCTAATAAAGCGCCAATTAAAATAGCCAAAGCTGACTTAAGAACAAATGAGATAAATTATTCATTATTCCCCAGTTCTTATGTAACATTTCATATTTCTGTAGTAATTATATTTATGCACATCAATAGCAGTGAATAAGTCTGGGGCAAGAAAAGAGTACCTTGTCCTGGAAAGAAGCTAAATAGGACCTCATTTCAAGTTCAGCAAACATTATCAAGTGCCCACTGTGTGTGAGTGATATGGGACCCTGAGCCAAGTCATTTAATCTCTCCATACGGGAGCATCTATCTAAAACTTGCTATTCAATCTTGTTTGACTCTTTGTGACCCCATCTGGGATTTTCTTGGCAAAGATACTGGAGTGGTTTTACAAAAAAGGAACTGAGGCAAACAGGGTTAAGTGACTTGCCCAGGGTCACACAGCTAGTCAGTGTGTGAGGCCATATTTGAACTCAGGATGAGTCTTTATGACTCCAGACCTGGCTCTCTGTGTACTATGGCGCCACCTAGTGGCCAAAGTCTGTGTAACACTGTAAGTTGCAAACCAGATACTGTTCTGCAACAGATATAGGGAGTTTCCATATAGCTCCCCACATCTATAAAATCACGAATATGAATCTCTCCACCTATCTCCTCCTCACCAAAAAACAAATACATTCTATAAAAAAAACATTCTATAAAGTGATGATGGGAAAGATACAGTAATAACAAAATTATTGTAAAATAACAGAAATAATACTTTTAGAACTTATTATTTCATTGGTTTGGGTACCATCTTCAATAATAAGAGTCAACAATATTGTTCAGTAGGTAAAAGTACTGGGCATGTAGTCAGGAAGACTTGAGTTCAAATCCTGCCTCAGACACTTACTATTTGTGTGACCCTGGACTGGTCACTTAACAGAGCTCTCCTAGCCTACTTCCTCATCTGTAAAAATGGGGTTAATAGTAGCATTAATTGTTATCAGGTTATCATGAGGATTAAATAAGGTAACATGTAAAGTGCTTTGTAAACTTTAAATCTCTGTATAACTGCTAGTTATTATTGCCATTGTAATGCAGATTGTGACAGGTTTTTTGCACCACAAAGGCCCCCAGAATTCATTACTATATGGCCAACCCTTTGGTGAAAAGATTCTTTGAAGTTAGTGCAACTGGTGGTCACACAACAGAGGATCCATTCCCACGCCCTCCGCACCGCCACCCCCTACCACACACACACACACACACACACACACACACACACACACACACACACACGGCTTTCCCAACCCATTAGAACCTTTCAGCTCTTGCCAGAACAGAGAGCCACCTCTATGAGATGACAAGCACTGGAGTAAGATTCTAGTTGCACAATGCTAGTTATAGTTGACACAACACTTTACATACATAAATGATCTCATTTGATTTTCACAACTATGAGGAGGATGCAAGGCAAGAGCATCGGTTTATAGATGAGGAAACTGGGACCCACAAAGTCACATAGTTATTGAATGTTAGAGTAGAGTCCTGAGGTCATGTCATCTGACTCCAAATCCAGCAATCTTTCCGTGGGACTAAGCATAGTTCTTACCCATTTACAAAGAGGTTTTTTTGGAGCCCTCAGCCCTCTCCATTCCCCCTCCCCTCCAAATAGGGCTTGTTAAGCTATATTACGTTCAATCAGAAGAACAAAAAAGGGACAAGACAACTTATTGAGACAGATAGATTAATAATAATAGACGGTGGAGGGATGGCAAAACTACTCAATTTCTGTTTTCTCTAATAAGAACAATTATTAGAGGAAGTCATTTGGCTTATTTTATAAGCGTGGCTGGGCCAAAAATGGTTATTAGAAAGTTAAAATCCAAGATAACAAATAAAAGGGGAAAAGCCTAGTTGTACTCATTAACTGTAGTCAAGAATGCTAATGTAACTGGTGAATATGATTCAGCAGAGGTAGACAGGCCATGCAGTGGGTAAAGTCAAGAACATCTGAGTTTAAATCCCACCTCGGACACTTATATAGCTTTGTGACTCTAATTACCCTGGCCTTCTTGCCATCTCTCTAACCACTTCACCAGGCCATTATGTACATGGTACTATCATTCAGTTGTTTCAGTCACATCTGACTATTCATGACCCCATTTGTAGTTTTCTTGGCAAAGATACTGGAATGATTTTGCTATTTCCTACTCCAGCTCATTTTACAGATGAGGGAACCGAGGCAAACATTGTGAAGTGACTTGTCCAGGGTCATACAACTAATGAATTTCTGAGGCTAGATTTGAACTCATGAAAATGAGTCTTCCTGATTCCAGACTTGGCATTCTACCACTGTATCACCTAGCTGCCCACTCAGTACATGGTGGGCACTTAGTATTTGCTAAACTTGAATAATAAGTTATCATTAAGTTCATTTTTAGGACCAAGTCACCTAGCTAGGCCTTCCTGCCCTTCCCAACTCCCAACACCTAGGCCTGATATACCCACAGAAAATGTAATCTCCATACCTAAACTATATCCTCATAAATTATTCCATGATATTCACCCATACATTGTGAATTCACTTTCTCAGCGTACCAGGAACAGACAGGTTAAGACACTTACCCTCTCCTTCATCTGTGAAATGGTAACAATAATAATAGCTGCCTCAAAGATCAGTAATAAGGACCAAATGAGATTATATATATATATATATATATATATATATATATATATATATATAGTACTTTGCAAACCTTGAATCATTATATAAATGCTAGTTATTAGCTAATTTTGAATACACTGTTGGTGACCTTCAAAAAAAATCAGACAGAATTGGAAAGAATTCACAGGACTAAAAACTGGACAAAAGATAGCATGAGGTTTTGACAAGGACTTTGCTGAAATACATTTGTAAAGCATTTCCCTGATCTGCCATTCTAGCAACCTAATGAAAAAAGGAAATGAGGTTAATCTGGTCTGACCTATTCTTGATGAAGCTATGGTCTCTTTTCCAAAGCTCCTGGTATAGCTCATCATCATGACCATTTCCCCTTCTAAATGCTCACAAATCATTCCTTTATGTTCCAATGCTCCAGTTTTCAAAAAATGGAAGAGAGATAAGTGTTTAAACTATAGGCCAGTGAGCTTGACTTCATTTCCTGGAAGAAATTCTAAACTGCATTGCCAAAGGGATGATTTGCTAGGTTTTAAATTACTAATTATTATTAACAATAATTATTGTTATTAAAGGTTATTGATAATAAATTAGTAATAAAAACTCAAAATTAACACAACTCATTCACTAGTTAATATAACTTATAAACTATTAATATAACTTACTAATCACTACAGATCTATGTATAGCTTTTGGCAAGAAACTGTAGCTGCATCAAGAAGAGGTCAGGCCAAAGACACCAAAATTTTTTTTCTGATAGGGTCAGTAGGGTACTTTTTTTTTTTTTTTTGCTTTTTGGAGGGCAGTTGGGGTTAAGTGACTTGCCCAAAGTCACATGGCTAGTTTTTGTGTTAAGTGTCTGAGGCTGGATTTGAACTCAAGTCGTCCTGACTCCAGGGCAGGTGCTCTATTCACTGTGCCACCTAGCTGCCCCTGGGTCACTAGGGTACTTGATCAAAAAAAGATGCAGACAAGATTATGTACATTTCTGCAAAGTGCTTGACAATGTCTCTCATAGTCTCTTTGTGGAAATGAAAAACTCTTTGCTCAAAGACAAAAATGGGGGTAGGTGAATTTAGAATTGGTTGAATGACAAGATTCAAAGAGTTCCTAACTTCTTTGAACCCAAGTTTTCTCATCACTAAAATCAGGATTAAAGACAAAAACAAAACTGTGTCCGTTCTTCACAACATTGTCATTAATCAATAAATACAAATGTAAATGGCGGTCTCTCTGCTGTTTGATATTTTTGTCAGTCACTTAGATGAAAGCATAGGTCACTTGCTCATCAAATTTTCATATGACACAAAATGGGAAGGGGTAGCTAAACCCTGGATGACAGCATTGGGGGCCTCAAGAAACTTGGAGGGCTAGTAAAAAGGTGGTATAAATTGAAGAAGTCTACATTTAATAAAGGCCCACCCTTGACCTGAGAAAAATCAACTTTATTATAATTATAGAATAGGAGAGATAAGACCAAACAATAGGAAAAATGACCTTTCTTCACCTCAAATTTCACATTGAATTTTGCTTGTACTTTTCATTTGTGCTCATCATACATTATTTTGCATAACAGTTTTCTGGGTATGTGTCTTCTCCTTTAGACTATAACTTCCTTGAGCTGAATGGGGAATTCAGGGAGGACTAGCAGTCTGGTGGAAGGGCTTGCTAAGCCCTTTTTCGGGATGCTCATCCACCTTGGGTGTCCACCTTGACCCAACTCTCACCCGTGGCTCCAAGAAGCTGTAGCATGTGCAGCAGCCACACTTTCAGTAAAACTGTCTCCGCAGATGGGCTGAACAAGATTGAGAGTAACCAATGGGCCTCAGACCTATCAGTGAGTGAGGGGGATGTCTACCCAAGGCATGTGAAGACTTCCCCTGGAAGAATGGGCAAATGAAAATAATTTGTTCCAAAGGCAGCTGAAGCAGGTGATGTGGAACACTTAGAGCTTGGACAGACATGGAAGACACCAAGGTTATGTACTGCAACCCAGGCCATCACTGGTCATCTTGATTTTTGTCTTTCCAGTGGACTTCAATGATTCTGGAAGAGATAGTGAGGCCAATGACTGTGTAACTCTGCCCCATTCAAAACCATTTCATGTGCAAGTCAAAACAGGAAGGAAAGAAGAAAGGAAGGAAGGAAGGAAGGAAGGAAGGAAGGAAGGAAGGAAGGAAGGAAGGAAGGAAGGAAGGAAGGAAGGAAGGAAGGAAGAAATCTGGTGTCCCAAAAGTCTTAGTGCGGTTTTATGTTATTAAAAGCTTAAAACTGCACTAAGAATTTGGGGATACCCTGTATATTAGATAATTAATTCAGATCCATTCTTGTTTGTCTTGAGAGAAGGCAGGCAGACAGATAGATGATGCACATACTCATAAAATTTTAGCTCATGAAGTGACCTTAGATACCATCTACCCTGACCCTTATTTCACAGATGAGCAAATTTAAGTATGAAGAGGATTAAAGCGCTTTGTCCAACCAACATCACACTGCCAGGTTGCCAGGTATTTCTGACTGCCATGCCAGTGTTCTCACCTCTATACCATGCTGCTTCTGCAATACATTCAACAAATTAAAATGACACAGGAAATTTCCACCCACCAAAAGAGAAAGACAATTTCATCAGAACAGGCATTTAGTAAATAGTTGTTGTATAAAGGGATGAATAAATGAATGACAGAATTTTAGAATGGAAAAGAAACTCAGTGGATATTGGGTCCAAACCAAAGAATTAGTGATTTGCCTCTAGGTGATCTAGTCCAATGAATGAAGGATCTGGTTCCAAAATATAATGCAACTTTTAAATTTTTAGGTATATTTCCAGGTGAAAAATAATCCAAATATTTGAATCCCTCCAAATATTTCCATTCAAAACCAATGAGTCTGATTTTCAGGCATGCAGAGAATAGGCTCAGATTTTTCCTTCAGGGATTTGGATTAAAAATCTGAACCCACCAGGCCTTTTAATAACCAACACCCTTGTTCTGGTCATTGAATGAAAGTGAGGGAGACAGGACCGAATTATTACCAACCAAGAAAGAAGGAAACATCAAAAAGAAAGGAGAACACTTTTGAAAGAAGAAAGAAGAAGTTATGTTAAGGTAAGAAACTGAATGAGGAAACTTTCTTCCTGAGTTTGGAACATACTTTAGTATATCTCTATGTGTAATAGAATAATTTCTTTGTATTGCTTAGGATTTGAGTCTAATCCATTGTTTTAAAAACCTGCCTGATTTTCAGGGAACTCTATACTTCACTGTGCGGCTTTAAATCTCGTTATGAAGAAAGAGAAAGCTTGAAATTAAACATAAATGATAAAACTAAAATTTTCAAGTCAAATTTCATTAACTGATAAAAGTCCACCCAGAGCCCAGGGCAAGGGCAGTGGGAGAAATTCGGTTAATTTGTAAGATTAAAGGCATTTTGAATTATTGAGGCCGTATTAAAGTGAGAATCTGTAGATTGAATGTCATTCCAAGGTCAGAAGACTGAACAGCTAAGTTTTCTTATTCAAATAACCAAGTTAAACTAAGGAAAATGCATTAAAGTAATCATAGCCTTGAACCTCAATGACTGATAAACAAGGAACAGACAATATTCCACTGGGTTAATCTTACCTACGCAAATTTATCTTTCTTTGATTAAGGAACCTGACCAGTCAAATCTTGAATATTTTAAGCTGTTATGGGTAAGGTAATATGTTATCTTGACAGTTTATTAGCAACAAAGTCAGGAAGGTCAGACTTGGAGAATCTTCTACCATAAAATGTCCTTGGCTCCACAGCCAAACCCCAAACCCTTCCATATTCTGCCACCATGGGAATGCTAGCTCCATGAGGAATAGGGTTATTTTTGTTCTTTTAGCCCCAGCACCCATCACAACACTTTCTATAAAGTGAGTGCCTTATGAATGTTCATTGTACTGAATTAGCAGTTACAGAAAAGGTGTCTTCGGGTTGAGTTAAAGAAAAGATACCTGGGGTAGTGCCAATCTGAATCCCAAGGACTTAGCAAAATGCCGATACACAAGTTTAAGAGATGCCATTGTCCTGTTATTCTCCATCTAACTAAGGATGGATCTTAGATACTGATAGAGAATGAAAACATGGACAAACTACAAAAATGGCTTCTGCTGTTCAATGCCACCTGATTCTGTCATGGAAGATCCCATCTTTTGCAAGAATGCAAAATTCACAATAAAAATATCAAATTGAACATATAATCAAAAGTGTTTTCCTTTTGAAGAATAACATATTAATAGCAAAAAAAATCTAGTAACTAATTTGAAAAGAGACAGTATGTAGAGTAGAAAAACAGGGCTATAATCAAGATTGGGCAGCCATGATTTTAGATCCACACTAACACTGGAGGAAGCACTTCTTTTTTGCCATGGTCTAGAGAATGCTATACTTACGCTTTATAGTATTACACTGGTTTGTGGCCTCACAGGGAGTGAGTGGGAAGGTAGGTTCCAGAAGAGGGCAAGGAAACAGGATCGCAGGCCACTGAAGTTTGTAGAGAGGGTAAAGTACACCTCCCCCAAACTACTCCCCTGATCAGATCATCTTGACTGAAGTCTGCTTGAACCATTAACCCTACTTCCCCAACTGAATTTGCCTCATGTAACAGGATTTCTAGTTACACCTCTGGGAAAGAACTGTTGATTTGAAGGCAAAAGACCTGTATTCTGATACTTATTAGCTATGTGACCCTGGGTATGTCACTTCACCTTTCTGGGCTTCAGTTTATCCACATGTAAAATGATGGGTTGGACTAGATGACCTTAACATGCATAACATTTCATTCTGACATTCCATGAAATTGATTTTTGTTCAAGCTAGCAAATTTCATTTTATTTGCTTTTAATAGAATATAGGAGTGACCTGAAGATCTCTCCCCTTTGCAAAGTGAGGACATCCCCACTGAGAGGATTAATGACATATCCTTGATGGGTGTGACCAAGTATATCTTGAAAACCATTCCCTATACAATAATAAAAAGGCATAGGCATGCTGGTCAAAAATTATTATAGACCTGAGAGTAATTGATATTGCTTTGCAAGGCCAAGAAATATATTTATTCCAAACATAGTATATCAGAAACAGATGCTTCCAGGCTAGTCATTTAATCAATGGCAGTTATTGAAGGGCTTAATGTTGTAGACCACTATACCAGGTACTGTGGGAAGTCAGGCATGGTTTCTACCCCTAAGGAGTTTAAAATATAATAGGGAATATAGAATATGGTGGTTCCTTTGGGCTGGTGCTCCACTCCCCCCACCTCTCCCTTAAATTTTTGCTGTCTTCTGTGTATGTGTATAGGTATGTTAAGTGTCTGTAGGCACACAAGGGATACCTCTCCAGTTTCCCCAGGTGAAGTAAGGTGGCTTGGTTTTAATGATTAATAATCATAATGCAGGCTATAGGAATAGAGAAGGATAGTTAGAAGGGGAAAAAAAGAGGGAACAAGCAGGCTAGGGTGGAAGGCAGCATAAGGTAGAAGAAAAAGTGGGCTTACATTCCAGCTTAATCTAAATTACTTCACTTGACAGCATCCCAGGTGCCTCCTTTGTAAAATGTGGGTGTTTGCCGAGGAACATAGACATAGAACTGTAAGAGAACTTGGAGGTCATCGAGTTCAAACTTCTTATTTTCAAATAAAGAAACTAAGGCCCAGAGAAGGTAAAGGATTTGCCCAAGGTAACATCAGTAGCAAATGGCAGTGCTGAGATTCAAATTCAGATCTTACAACTGCAAATTCAGTACTCTTTCCATTCTCCTACAGTTTCTAAGATCCTTTCTAGATAGAACATTCTATTAGTCTATTCTAGTTAGGGTGTACATGGCTCAAGGGATCAAGCAAAATGGACAGTTATTATTAAAAGAAGTTTCCAGCTAAGTTGGAAAGGAGTAAACCACATCTAGATGTTGTGACTCCGTAACAATTATCTCTAAAGTGTCTCCAATTGCCTCGTGTCCTTACTGCTTCCAATAGAGTCATTTCTGCCATGTTTGGGAAGACTGACCCAACACTCCCTAGCTCTGGATAACCTACCCTGAGAATCAGTAGAAGAACAAAGGGAGGGTTACCTGCCTGAGTCTTCAGGCTGGTGATGGAAAAGACAAGGAACCAGACCAGATAGCCAGGGGATAATGTTTGCAGGGCAGTGGATAGATTGCCAGGCCTGGAGTCAGGAAGACTCCATTTCCTGAGCTCAAATTTAGCTTCAGACACTTACCAACTTTCTAACCCCGAGCAAGTGACTTAACCCTGTTTGCCTCAGTTTCCTCATCTGTAAAGTGATTTGGATAAGAAAATGGAAAATCCCTCTAGTATCGTTGTCAAGAAAACTCCAAATGGGGTCATGAAGAGTCAGACATGACTAAAAGAAAAAATGAACAACAAATCATTGAGCATCTTTACAGGCAAGGGGAAGTGTTTGGGCGAAGAGAATAACAGGTAAGGAAACATCCTTACATGATAACTTAGGGAAAAGAAAAGGGAGAGTTGACTGTAGCAAGCAGGTTTGAGTAAGCATGGAAAACAATGCCAGAAATGGTGGCACCTCCCTATATTCCCAGCTACCAGGGAGCTGAGACTAGTGGATCTCTTGAGCTTGGAAGTTCTGAGCTAGCTACAGTGGGGCTAAGACAGTTGAATGTCCACATGAAGCTGGACATGAATATGGCAAGGCTCCTGGAGCAAGGGGACAACCAAGTTGCTAAAGAAGGGTCAAAGTGACCCAGGTTAGAAACAGAACAGGTCAAAGCTTCCAATCAAGGATCAAGTCCATGAGTAGCTACTGGACTTTCAGCTTGAGCAAAATATACATTCACACATTATATATATATATATATATATATATATATATATATATATA
>NW_027187347.1:16802953-16824452 GCF_028583685.1 Petaurus breviceps papuanus
AAGGAAGGAAGGAAGGAAGGAAGGAAGGAAGGAAGGAAGGAAGGAAGAAAGAAAGAAAGAAAGAAAGAAAGAAAGAAAGAAAGAAAGAAAGAAAGAAAGAAAGGAAGGAAGAAAGAAAGGAAGGAAGGAAGGAAGGAAGGAAGGAAGGAAGGAAGGAAGGAAGGAAGAAAGAAAGAAAGAAAGAAAGAAAGAAAGAAAGAAAGAAAGAAAGAAAGAAAGAAAGGAAGGAAGAAAGAAAGGAAGGAAGGAAGGAAGGAAGGAAGGAAGGAAGGAAGGAAGGAAAGCAGAGCTGCAGGTGGCTTTAAAACAAATGATTCTCAGTTTGAAATTCTGGAGGCTGCATAGACCTAGGAGTTCCTGTATAGAAAATAAATATGGAATATTGCCAAGTAGATTTGCAAATTTATGTCTTGTATAACCTCCATTAGATGTTTTCTTCAAGTATTTTTTGGGTCTCCTTTAGTAGACTTTTGACTTGTTTTTCATTATTTTATTGCATCACTCTCATTTCTCTTCCCAATTTTTCCTCTATTTCTCTTACTTGATTTTCAAAAGCCTTCTTGAGCTCCTCCATGGCCTGTGACCAATTTATATTTTTCTTGGAGGCCTTTGGTGCAGCAGTTTTGACTTTGTTGTCTTCTTCCGGTTCTATGTTTTGATCCTTTCTGTCCCCAAAAAAGGATTCTGTGTTCTGATTGGGCTTCCTCCGCTTGCTCATCTTGCCAGCCAATTACTCCACTTCTGAGCTTTTTGCCACAGTAGAACTCTGCTTCCAGAGCAGAGAGAGTTGCATCCCAAATTTCTGGGATTTTGCACAGCTGTTGACAGAGTTTTTCCAGGTACCTGCCTCAGAACTGTGAGGAGGACTGCCTCTCCACAGCCTCAACAAGCTCTGTCATACCAGTGTTCCTCACCACAGGACTGCCACCCAAGATAGTGACCCAGCTCCAAGCAGGGCAAAGCAAAAGAATACTGCTTCAGCGCTAACAAAGAAAATCCTGCAATCACCCACTGGACAGTCAATTGGTCCTCCCACAATCTGTGGGCCTGAAACTCAGGAGGCAGCTGTGGCAGCAGCAGCTGCAGGCACCACCACCTCTGCCACCCCAGGGACAAGGGCTGGACTATGTCCTTCTCTCAGCCAGGATCAACAGAGTTCCCCACTGACCTTTTACTTTCTCTTTGGCATTTATGGGTTGAGAAGTCTGGAAACTGCCATAGCCATCAGTGATTCAATTCCCTGGGGTCTGCTCTAGCGTTCTGTGCCACCAATCTGTGCCAGCACATCCCCCACAGGACTACGCTTCACTCCCAACCCAGTGCTATAGACCCTTCCTGCTGGCCTGCCAGGCTGCCTTCAGCAGATTTGTTTCTCTCTGTCACTCTGTGGGTTCTGTAACACTAAAATTTGTTTAGAGTCATTTTTATAAACTCTAGTCACAGGTATTGGAGATGGTTGGAGCACAAGCTCATGCAAGTTTCTGCTTTTACTCCGCCATCTTGGCTCTGCCCCTATAACCCCTATTAGAATAATTAGCTTATTTTAAGCCTAGCAGTCAATACAATGACCCCTAAGATTCACTTGGTTCCACCTTTTTCAGATTTAAAGAGTTTATTTTAGGTCAAAAGTTCTGAATTGAGTCACAATTGTCCCAAACCCCAAGTCAGGAAAATTACTAACACCTAGGCAGAAGTTGACCTCTCTGCCTAACTATATATGTATATGTGTATATGCATGTATATGTATGTATACATACATATGTGTATGTGTGCACACATATGTGTGTACACCTGTATATGTATACATGTGTGTGTACACAGGGGTGTGTTTTTTCCTCCTCCTTGACCTTTTCATGGCTGAGGCAAAATTCAGTTGATGGGAACATTTGTGTAACAAAACAATAGATCATATTATAGTTTCTGTGGATAACAGGCATCAGAAGAAAAGCTGGGGAAAGAGTCAACCCTTTCTTGGGACTTCTCTCAGCGTGGTTCCTCCTGTCCAGATGCCTGGAGAGCCAAACCCTCCCCACAACCTCCCTTCCCTGCCATAGCTCAGTCCTCCCTTTGCTTACCACCTGCTCCAATCCCTTAATCCAGTCATCCAGACTTTTTTCCCTCCCCCTGTTCAGAGAGATCATCACCCTTCTGTACAACTGACTTAAAAGTCTCTCCTACAAGGCTTTGTTTGATTAAAGGAGGTTATGTAGGTCCTGTTTACACTCTGTTCTGATTTTATATTTAATCAAAAAGTGTTCTCACCTAGTCAAGGTACCAGAGCCAAATGGGATGATTTCAGTCCCACCCTTACACTTATTTTCTACTTTAAAAAAAATTTCTAAATGTGCATTATTTCAGATATATTGAATTAAATGGACTTTGGGAGACTCTTCTGGGGACCTTATCCCATTTGACCATAGCCTCTCTGAATACTGGAGAGGGAAGAGAACCATAATAGAGAGTATTGATCTTCAAACTTTGATCATAACCCTGCTGAGGGGAATCAGGGCACAACAAATACTTGTTGGAGAGTCAGAACCCCTGCACACTTAATCTTCACAGCGTCCCTTAACAAGAGTAGCCATTTTATTGCTTTTGAATACAATCAAGGTCTGACGTTTTGAAGTTAGTGACTCTATGTAATAGACAAGCCATCGGTGGTACAGTGGACAGAGTGCCGGGCCCAGAGTAAGGAAGACCTGAGATGAAATCTGGCCTCAGACACGTACTAGCTGTGTGACCCTGTGAAAGTCACTTAACCCATTTGCCTCAGTTTTCTCATCTGTAAAGTGAGCTGGAGAAGGAAATGGCAAACCATTCTAGTATCTTTGCCAAGAAAACCCCAGATGGAGTCATAAGGAGTTGGGCACAACTGAACAAGAAGTTATTTTGTAAATTCTCGATTTATCTTGCCACATAATCTGAGTAAATTTATATTAAACAATATTATTTATATTTTTTTATCTGCAACTTAACTTTGCATCTAAAATTTTACAGTATGTCTAGCAAACCTCTTTGAGAAACATTTATCTAACCCAATCTCATCATTTTTGAGATGAAGAAACTGGGTTTCAGAACAATCAATTGACATTCTTAAAGACACATGACTAGTTGTAATATTGTTTCTTTAGGGAACTATGCCTAAGTTTTTAAAAAACTGGCTTAAAATTAAACTTTCAAGGTACATTTTGTTTATAAATTGGGTACTGCCTCTATGGGCAGATAGAGAGAGCTATTTAGAAAGAGAGCTAGGAAGCTAGGTACATACATAGAAATGGAAAAATTTATTACAACTTGTTACTAGCTTGCAAGTAACAAAGGGGAAAAGTCCCTCAGATAGGAGTACTTAAATATTTGATGACTAATAAATTAAATGTTAATTAAATACTACAGTGATTTTCTTCCCCAGACAGCATACAATTAACATTTAATTTGTTATAAAATATTTAAAATTATGAAATATCCTATGGCAACTAAAATGTCTCCACTGCCAAACTGTCTTGGGACAATGTGTCAAGGGGACAAAAGGTTAGACTGGTATTTAAAACTTAGGGGGTGATACTTATAAAATTCCTTTTGGGATGTTTGAATAGTAAGAAATTGGTAATGAGATCCAGGGGTCTCGTTCACCAGCTGAATTCAGCCCAGTTATTTATAACCAAATGTTGCTGAGGAGCAAAGGAAGAGGGTAGGGTAGAAACAGGAATAAATTGATGTCATTAAAGTCCCTGAAAAATGTAATGCCACCAGATTGGGTGGGAAATAAGGAGACTGTCTTTGACTACTTTAATGATATTAGGCAGTGAAATATTCACTTGGTATAGCTCAATTAGCCTTCAAACTTTGTCTGGGCAGAGTAGATGGTTCCTTGGGTGTGATTGATGTAAAGAGTATTGCCATAAAGCCATTCTTCCCACAGGTTAACCTGAAATTCCCACCATGAGAAATTTTGCAAAGGGAAGTTTTAACTGCAAGGTAGACAAGCAAAAGAATCTGACAGGAACTTGCCTTCTCTGTCCTCCTACTTCCCCCTCTTGCCTACTACTCTCACCTACTAGCCCAGGTAAGCAACACTCAGAGACTGAGCTGCTTAGTGGAAAGTAAAAGAGGTTCCTTGGCTGAGGCAAAGATCAATCAAGATCTTATTCTTTGTGCCTTGCATTTGTTAACCTACTTGTTTTGCCCTGCCCCTTTAAGTCCTACATATATCACTGTACCTGACAGTACCTTGAACCAAGTATTACTGAATAAATATTTTTTAGATGGATGGATGGATGGATTAATTTTGCTCAGACTTTAGCTCACCTGTCTTATTCTGACTAATCAGCTTTGTTCCTCGTGGTCTGCTTATCCTATCTTTAACTGCTCATACATATCATGGCTTTAACTTGCCTCCCTAAACTTTTTCCCATTACTTTGTTCCAACCATGGATACCTGCATGATGTCTTAAGCTTTGCCTTAGTCATTTTTCAGTTGTGTCTGACTCTTTTGGAATTTTCTTGGCAAAGACATTGAAGTGGTTTGCCATTTCCTTCTCCAGATAATTTTACAGATGAGGAGAATGAGGCCAAACCGGGGTAAGTCACTTGCCCAGGGTCAGCTCTTATAGCTTCAGCTTGCCCAAAATTCATGACTTGCTATTACCCAAGCCCCAGTGTGACAGCCTGAGTGCTCTTAGAAATATACACAGTAAGACAGAAAATAAAACCCAATATTGTAGCATGCACCAGTCTATAAATGACAGCTGATGAAGACAAAAGGCAGATTCTCAATGGAGACACTAAAATAGTTATGGAATGGTATTAGAAGAGAAAAGTGTTGTGGATCATCTGAAAATGTGTATAAATATTCTTGAGGAGGATAAAGTGTTATAAATGTGTAAGATATATGATATATTTAAGAACCCCAATTTTTTCAGATAGAAAAAAAAAGATGGTCAATAGTTAGCAAGGTGGTTGGAGGAGGGAGGAGATAAAGAGAAAGACAGAGACAGAAAGACAGACAGAGATAGAGGTATAGAGGCAGAAAGAATATAGTCTGACAAATCCTTTGGACTGAAATGCCTGAACTTAGCCTAATCATTTGGGACCCTGCAGACAGGAACATGGGTCCCAGGAAAGCACTGTTAACTAGCTCATCCCTACATTTACTCAACTATTATTCTAAAAACCAATTCAATGCTTACCAGCTGTCACCTTAGAGAAGTCATTTTAATTTACTGAGTCAATGGTCTCCTCTGTAAAATGGATGAATTAGATTAGATGATTCTCAGTTTCTTCTAGCTCAAAAACTCACTGAGCTGGTGAAAAAGGACAAAATCAAAACATTTACGTTAAATAAAAGAGATTAAGATATTCTTGGCTCAGTCACTAATCTATAGTGCAGTACAGTAGAAAGAGGCTGAATTTGGAGTCAGAAGACCCAGGTTTGAATTCTAATTTTGCCACTTATTATTACCTATTGTACCTTGGACAGCTCATAGCCTCTCATCTTTAAAAAAATATGTGGAGCAGGGTAGACAGAATGACCTCTAAGGTCTCTTCCAGCTCTAAATCTACAATCCTAAAGCACATTAAATTCTCCAGGCCTCAGTTTCCTTATCTGTAAATGGAGGAAGCTACAATAATCAACATCTATGGTACCTTCCATTGGTAACATTTGATGACTAGTCCCTTAAGAAACTTGTTGGAGATGAGCTGACAGCAGACCAAGCAGTCAGTCACACCCAGTTGGCTCCAGCCTTCTCTTCACATGATGCTTTCATGCCACATCAGCTTTGCTGGGGGCTGGAGTTTTTTGACAACATAAGAAGAGTCTCTCTGGATTGAAGAGATTTCAGCCATGCCATTTACCTCTCTAGTGGGTCCAGGACAGTGGTGAAGCTTTTCGGATTCCCAGAATGGCATGGTATATCAGTGTCACACCTAATTACCCTCCTGGAGTAGTGAGCCCATTAACAACCTGAGCTGGAACCAGACTGGCATGCTAATTACAGAGTTGCCTGCTAGGATATTAATTAGGGGTGACACTTTCAGGGCAAGTTCTGTTTTTCCTCCTCAGATCCCATTTGAGACATAGGTTGAATGCGAGCAAAATACAGATTGGAATGAGAAAGGAATAGGAACAGTAAAAGATAGAGTGGAGGAAGTAGGGAAACAGCCAAGACTATAAAGAAAAATCAAGAGTACTACCAGTCTCTTCAAAACCAATAAATCAATCAATAAATGTTATTAGGAGCCTACTATGTGCCAGGCACTGTGCTAAGTGCTATGAACTGTACTGGGTATAGTTAACACAGGAAAAATAACTCAGTAATTTATAGTTTAAGGGAGACAGGAATAGCTTCAAACATCAACCCAGAAAGTCCAAAGATCAGGCATTAATCGATTTTAGCATCCTTCTGCCACGTGACCTTTAACCAGAACAGTTCACAAGTGATAAGGTCTGCCCTCAGAATAAGAAGTGATTGGCTGGTTCTCATATGCCTGCTTCCTAGATGGTACAGTGGGTAGAGCACTGAACTTGAAGTGAGGAAGCACTGAGTTCAAATCCTGCCTCAGAAAGGTACTAGCTCTGTGACCCTCAGCAAGCTATTTAACCTGTCTCAGCTTCCTCAGCTGGTTCTAATAATGTAGATAATAATAGCCCCCACTTCACAAGGTTATTGTAAGGATCAAATGAGATAGGATTTGTAAAGCACTTAGCAGAGTATCTGGCACATAGTAGGCACTTTAGAAATGTTTGTTCCTTTCCCCCTCTCTCTCATCTATAAAATGAGACATTGGGATTCATTGCTGCTTAGATGCCTTCCAGCTCTAAATCTATGATCCCATAAGGGAGGGTGAGTTACTCACCGTCTTCCTAGCACACCTCACTGGTTCTTGCCTTCAGGCTCTGGGCTGACCACAGCCTGGGATGGGCTCTTGCCCAAACAGGAAAATTATAGATCTCCTAACTGAAGGAGTTGCTTCTATCTTAAAGGTCTCCTTGTTTTGCTCATGAAGAAAAACGGTCAGAGAATATAAATGATGTAATCATATGGCTAGTGAGAATCAGATCTGAGATTCAAACCTGAGCTTTGACATGCTTCTCCTCCTGTATGCGTACTATCCAGCTAGGGGCTGAGAGTGATATAACAACACATACAGTGCAGTTCCTATCTGTAAGAGTTTACAGTCTAGCAGGAAAAATAAGACATAGAAGGCAGTGTGGTACAATGGAAAGGGTACTAGCTCTGGGATGAGTGAGGAGATCAGGATCACAATGCCTCCTCTGACATTTACTCTGTGTGAGACTTTGGATAAATTACATAACATCTCTCTGCCTCAGTTTCCTCATTTGTGAAATGAAGGGGTTGGATAAAATAGCCTCTGAGGTTTCCTTCAGCTTTAGTTCCTATGATATGAGTATAGATCATTAAAATAAGGAATAGAATATGATAAGCATGCAAAGATGGACCAAATAGTCCTATAAAAGCCCAGAAATGGATTGTATTCAGGGGTATGCTGATTATTAAATTTTTAGTGTGAGTTATACCATAGAAATCAGCAAACGCTATAAACTGGGACTTGATTTACTATTTTGTTGATTGTGTAGTCTTAAAGTTATGGAGAAAATATTGAGTTCAGATTAATTAAATTATTAAATAAAGTACAACATATCCTGATACATTTTTTTTTCTGGAGAAATAGCTGTTAAACATTTGCCAGCATACCCCTGATTGCATACTGTCATGGCAATTTATCAAGGATGATTAACACTGTTCCACAAAACTGAGAGAGAAATTTCAAGAATCTTGTGGTATAGCTGTAAAGCCCAGTCATGTTAGCTATATGTCTTTCTTCTATGATGTGGGTATTCTGGTATCCACAGCAGAATGCAACCCCATCTGGGTGAGTGACCACAACTCACACAGCGATGCATCTCCCAGAGGGACTATAAAGTCTAGTGAGATGTGCTGCTGGAGGTGAGCTGCCTATCCAGTCATATCCTGTATCACAAGGTCACATTGCCTGGCTATTCTCCGGGGAAATATACACGTGTCATCCTCTTTCACCTAAGGCCATATGGTATTCCTTATTTGGAGTCAGCGGGTACAGCATGACCAGAGCCTTTGTTCTCCTTACTCAAGGTTTGAAACTTACAGCCCCTGCATATTACTGTCGACATAGGAACTTTATTATGAATGAACTTATCCCCACATAAATGCTTGTGTGCACAAATAATGGAACTGTAAGGTGTAAGGATTAGAGAAAGTCAAAGAGCCAGAAAGACTTGGTTCAAGGTCCTCCTATGCCAGAACTGTGATGAGCCATTTAACCCCTCAGTTCTCTCAGTAATTGTCTAAGACTACAGAGAAAAGGCTGGCCTGTGTTGCTAGAAGGAGTTTAATAAGATCACTGGTTGAGTCCCTATCCCTATCTAATAATGGATGTATTTATAGAAAAATAGGAAATGTCACTTACTGAGATCCCCTGGGCCTTATGTCCCACTGTAGCAACAACACAATATTCACAGTACCTATGGCAGCTATGAACATGCTGGCATAATTCTGAATCACAAAATATTACAGACTCTTCATATAGAAGACAGAACCAAATCATTTATTCAGATACCAGAAAGCCAAATCCCAACACCAGAAATCCAAATCCATCATAGCAACAAAGAAATCTATACACAATAACAATGCAGAGGGCACCACAATCTCCAAGCCTTCCTCCTGCTAGGGCTTTCCCACAAACACTCACAGCTCACTGCCTGCTTCCTCTCTCTCCCTCAGCTCTAACTACTCTGGCCAACTTCCTATGGGCTCTCCTCCAGCTCTGCCTTTTCCTGTTCCACCCTTCCCGCTCCACCCCCATTCAGGAAGATCTTTCCAAGACAGACTCATGTGACTCAGGCTTCCATGTGGCTCAAGTAGGTCACATGGGCTTCTTAATGAATTGGAAACATCTTCCCATTAAGCAAAAATACATTAACAATGCACCAACTCCACCACCCCAGTATGGCTGCATTAACTATCCTCTCCTCCCTGGTCTTGCCTCTAATCCCAAGATGGTTTCTCTTGTTCGTGTAATTATGTTAGGTTTGGGATTTCATGGAACAGAGACACAGTCACACCTACTTCAATAGAATTACAGGGTTTATTGAATAATATATGAATCACAGGACTAAAGTACTGAACTTGGAGTCTGGAAAAACTGTATTTCAACCCCACTTCTGAGACTTGCTAGTTGTCTGGCACATTTCATCATGTAAAATGAAATGGTTGGACTCAATGACATCTAATGTCCCCTTTGGTTCAAAATCTGTCATCCTCTGTGATTTCCAAGAGGCATATAATGAGATCTGTATTTGCAGTACCTCCCTCAAGAGGGAAAGATCATCAGATCATAGATCTAGAATTGGAAGGAAGCCCAGATATCATCTAGTCTGATTGTCATCCCCATCTTACTGATGAGGAAACTGAGGCCCAGAAAGTTAAGTGACTGGAGCAAGATTATATAAGAGAGTAAGCCTTAGGAATGGGATTTGAACCAAGGTTCTCTGAATCTATAACAGTGTTCTTTTCATTACATCTCCCAGGTTCAAATGAGTTGATGTATATAAAGTGCTTAAGAAACATTAAAGTGATGTCTAAATGTCAATTCTTATTACCATTTGGGGCAGCTGGGTGGCAGAGTGGATAGAGCAGTGGGCTTATAATCTAGAACACTCATGTCCTTAAGTTAAAATCCAGTCTCAGACATTTAGTAGCTGTGTGACCCTGGGTAAGTCATTTAACCTTATTTGCCTCAATTTCCACACCTGTAAAATGAGCTGGAGAAGGAAATGGCAAACCACTCCAGCATCTTTGCCAAGAAAACTCCAAATGGGGTCTTGAAGAGTCAGATACAACTCAAAGGACTGAACAACAATAACAAATTGTCATCATCATCATTAACTTTACAAGTACTAGATTGGGAAGACATAGTTAGACAACTGTTTTTGTGAAAAAGTCCTTGGAGTTTTAGCAGACAAGGGGCTCAGTATAGATCAGCTGTACCTAGAACCCTAAAAATCTAATGCCATCTTAGACTTAATTATTAATAGTATATTAATAAATATTAATTAGTGATCACTAATAGTATACTAATAGCTATCAATTAATAAGTATTAATAGCATAATATATTATACACAGGTAGGACCATGCCATGCCACGGTCAACTCCATATGGCATGTTTCATCTGGCACTGGGCATCATATTTTAGAAGGGAATTTGACAATTCAGAGCGTGTTCAGAAGAGCACAATTAGGATAGCAAGTAGCCCTGGGGACATGTCATACAAGGATCAGTTGAAGGACCTAGGGATAGATAGCCTGGAAAAGAGATCTATGGCTATCTTCAAATATCTGAAGGATTGTCATGTAGAAAAGGAATAATTTTACTTGCCCTAGAAGGCAGAATGAATACCAATAGGGGTGTTTTATAGGGAAAATAATTTCGTCTCAGAATAAGGAAAACTTCCTGATAAGCAAAACTGCCTAAAAGATAGCATGGGTTTCTTTAAAGAATGATAAATCTGCAGGGCAGCTAGGTGGTGTGGTGGATAGAGCAGTGGCCCTGGAATCAAGAGGACCTGAGTTCAAATATGGCCTCAGACACTTACTAGGTATGTGGCCTTGGGCAAGTCACTTAATTTTGCCTCCCACAAAAAGGAAAAAAAAAAGAATGATGAATTCCTCATTACTGGAAGTCTTCAAGTACAGGACAGTTAATCACTTGTTGGGAATATTGCAGATAATGTTTATGATTAGAGTGTGGTTAAAACTAGATGGCCCCTTAGGTCTCTTTTAAATATACATTTCTATAGTTCTCTTCTCATTCAAAGTACACAAGAAAATACCGTATAAATGTTTCACTCTCATGGGTCATGATCTTTGACCCAGAGAAAATCTCACTGCAAACATAACTGCTCCTAGGAAGTCAGTTCTATCCAGACCATAACCTGGCCATCAGACCTACACATTTAAGGGGCTATACATTTTTATATGAATATTAACAAAGGAATCTGGATATTTCTAAAAAGAACACATCCATCATGTAAACAGAGGGTTTTGGAGTCAGAATATCCATGAACACAGCTGTCTCTATTTGTGTGCCCTGCCTTCTATCATAAAGGGATCTGACCTCAAAACATTACAACCATTACACATGTAAGGAAGCTGATGGATAGTGGAAAGATGGAAAAGAAGTAGTTTGGGGGTAGTGGATAGAGAACTGTCCTCAGAGTTAGAAAATAAATTCAAATCCTGCCTTTGACACATATTGGCTCTGTGACTCTGGGCAAGTCATTTAACTTCTACTAGCCTGTTTCCTCATCTATAAAATGAGGATTATAATAGCACCTACCTCCCAGGGCTGTCAGGAGGATCAATTGAGATAATGATTATAAGGCACTTAATATAGTGCCTGGAATATAGTAAGTACTATGTAAATGCTAGTTAATATTATTAGCTATTACACTGATTAGTCATAGATGTTTTATATTTATATATGTACATATATGTATGTACACATATATATGTATTCCCCCAATTACATGTTAAAACAATTTTTAACATTTTTTTAAGTTTTGCATTCCAAATTCTATCCTTCCTTCCCCACTTCCTCAGACAGTAAGCAATCATATATAGGTCATACATATGCAGTCATGTAAAACATTTCTATACTCGTCATTTTGTACAAGAAGACTCAAATAAAAGAAAAAGAATGAAAGAAATAAAGTGAAAATAGCATGCTTCAGTCTGTATTCAAACAATATCCGTTCTTTCTCTGGAGGCAGATAGTATGCTTCATCATTAGTCCTTTGGGATTGCCTTGGATCACGGTATTGCTGACAATAGCTAAGTCATTCACAATTCTTTATCAAACAATATTGTTGTTACTGTGTCTAACATTGTCCTGGTTCTGCTCACTTCACTTTTCATCAGTTCACATAAGTATTTCCAGGTTTTTCTGAGATCATCCTGCTTGTCATTTCTTATAGCACAATAATATTCCATCACATCACATACCACAACTTGTTTAGTCATTCCCCAATTGATGGGCATCCCTCCAGTTTCCAATTCTTAGCCACCACAGAAAGAGCTCCTACAAATATTTTTGTACAAATAGGTCCTTTTCCCCTTTTTTTGGATGTCTTTGGGATATAGACCTAGCAGTGGTATTGCTGAAACAAAGGGTATGCACAGTTTTGTAGCTCTTTGGGCATAGTTCCAGGTCACATGAGTGTCCCAGTCTTACCACCCTCCAATGTCCATAATTTTTCTTTTTTTTTTTGCCGTATTAGCCAACACAGGTAAATTCTTAAAAGAAGAAGAAAGAAAAAAGAAAAGAACATGGAGCTGGAAGTTATAAACCACAGGTCTAAGAGCTGCCAACTCTGTCACTGACCAGCTGTGTAACTTTTAGCTAATCCTATATGCTCTCTAGCCTTCTGCAATCTTCTCTAGCATAGCTTCCCAAAAGAATTCCACAGAACAGGAGGGAGGAAAAAAATAAATAATGTTTGTATAGTGCTTTAAGATTTGAAAAGAACTTTACACATATCTCATTTGATCATCCCAACAATCATATGAGATTAGTGCTATTATGATCCCCATTCTACATATGAGAAAACTGAGGCTGTTAAAATTCAAGTCTTCTTGCTCTAAGTCCAGCACTCTCTCTGCTCTCCCAAATACAAATAAAAGTACCTATCTGAATGTGGGTTGTACCTACAACACTTCCTTATGATGTAGTAAAATGGTATTTGTACTCTAAATGTTCTCTGTATTCCTTTAAGTTCTCAGTTACAGTGCCCTACCCAGCCTAGTCAGTCTCTCCCTACCTTCAAAATTTACTGTGCCATTCCCTTAAAGTTTTAGAGGTGATGATTTGACCACTAGCTAATTAATTAACAAACGTATTAATACTAATGAGTTGGTACTGTGTTAGACCATGATAGCAGCCTGGAATCTGTTCCTGATCAGTATCTGACTGTTCAGAACTACACAAGGATCTCCAGGATGCTTCTCTCAGTGAAAACTACCTTAAAGGGGTATGCCCTTCATTCTTAAAGATCAAAGTCTCAAAACTGGCATGATCAACATCCATCTTACGACTGGATACAAAAGACTGACATCATTCACTGGACTTCAGTACCGTGATTCATCTGCCTCTTTTCACCCCTCAACTCCCCTCCCCTAACACTTTGCCCATTGATAAATTCTTCCTGAAACCTCCTTTTTGAACAATGGTCCAGACTACCCATCCTTAATTCTCTGGACTTCCCCACTGTACCTTAGTGCATATTCCTCCCTCTTTTCAGTTCCCCTTAAAAAACTTAGAAATGCTAGGGGGCAGCTAGGTGGCACAGTGAATAGAGCACCAGCCCTGGAGTCAGGAGGACCTGAGTTCAAATCTGGCCTCAGACACTTAACAGAAAAACTAGCCATGTGACCTTGGGCAAGTCACTTAACCCCAATTGCCCTCCAAAAGCAAATAAATAAATATTATTTTTTTTAAAAAAACTTAGAAATGCTGTCTTCTTCATAAATGTAAGCTACTTGAGTAAGTCACTTAAGTGGTGACTGTTTTTCTTTTTCTTTGTCTGTTTTATTACCAGCACTTAGCCCAGCATCTGGCATATAGTAAGTGCTTAATAAATGCTTTCTGACTGACTGACATAAGCAATGATGTCCTAAATGTTAACCAGTGGTTGGATACAACAGAATAATCATGCTGTAGTATGACTCACACAAGCCATTTGATTGACTAATAAATGCTAATAATTGTAATTTCTTAATCATTTTAAAGTATTATGCTATCTAAAATTGGCTTATTGAATTTGTTCTTGTGTGACACTTTTTCCTCTTTAGTTTTCATCTATATAGCAATCTAAAGTGAGCTTACACCCCCCCTCAGCTTTTCCCCCAATATTTTACTTTCCATTCACATATTCAAACCAATAATTTTGATTTGTGATTCAACCTTCTTCGTATTTATTTCTCATCCCAGTTTCCTCTTTGCCCTCATCTTACAAGTCAGATTCCTTTTAAATCTAGGTACTATTTCCATCTTGTTCTTATCTTTACTTCTCTATACAGTATTATTCAAGCATAACTTCCCAAGACGTATATGCAGGGGATGTCCAGGAGCTGTTCCCACCTGCAATTTTTTACAAGAGCAAGAAGACAGGGTTAGAATCAAACAGGCAGGTTTAAAAGTACTTAGCCATGCTCGCCTTGTTGAACATGACAAATTGTGCATGAGCTCTCTTTGCTCAAGCTCAGACCTCAATGGACATTGGCTTCTTTGAACTCTAGCTTGACCTCCTGTCTGCCCAAAGATCTTGTTGAAGCTTCATTGCCAGTCCTTGAAACACACCTCAAGCCCCTCCGGCTGTTTGCTTTGCATTTCGTGCTCAATATGTTGGGAAAGCTAAAATGTGATGTCCAACAAAATCTGAGTTTGAGCAAAGAGAGCTTATATAGTACTGTAATGGCAATAATTGTTAGTCTAAGAATCCAGCTTTTACTTCTGGCATCTTAGAAACTGCAACATCACCTCTATCAACTTTTCCACACAGCAGAATGTGGTGATACTGGCCTCACATTGTGCAAGACCTCAGTCTACACCAGGGAGGATTGTTGGTTACCTGCCCTGCCCAGGGCTCACTCTGGCATTTACATCTACCTGTGTTAGAACTGACTTGCTTCTGGCATGACTTTGTTTTCCATTAACCCAGGCCCAATTCTAAGATGCCCTTCTGCTTAGTCCATAAGCCATCCTGGATCTGTCACTAGCTAGTTATATGAAAAGGAATTCATCTGGGCTTTGAGTGCATGCTGGTGGCAAGTGTCTCTGGGTTCAGGCAGCCCCTTCTCCCTGCTCCAGAGTATTCTATAAGTGTGAGAGTAGAGAGCTCTCCTGGCTTTTTGCCTTTGAATGTTTTTAGAAAGTAGCATGATATATTAGAAGATCACTGGCTCTGCGGGCTAAAGACCTAGGATTAAATCCTCCTTCTCACGAATGCCACCAGTGCATCCTGAGTGTACTGGGTATTCAGGGAGGACTAGCTCCTCTAGTGTGAGGGCTTACCAAGCTCTTTCCAGGGCTGCTCATCCACCTTGGGTGTCCACCTTCACCCAATTCTCACCTGTGGCTCCAAGAAGCTGCAGTTTGTGCAGTGGCCATACCCTGGTATAAACTATCTTGGCAGACAGATTAAACCAGGTTGAGGGTAACCAATGAGCCTCAGACCTGTCGGTGAGTTAGGGGAATGTCTTCCCCAAGTATGTGAACACTTCCCCTAGCAGAATGGGCAAATGAGAACAATTCATTGCAACAGTCACAAAAGTGACTGAAGCAGGGACTGTGGAGTGCATAGATCTTGGTCAGACATTGAACATGCCAAGGTCATGCACTACATCCCAGGTCATCACCAGTCATGTTGACTTTTGTCCTGCCCTGGACTTTGATGACTCAGGAAGAGAGAGTGAAGCTGATGATTTTGTGCAATTCTGCCTCACTTAAATCCAGTTCACACTCAAGCCAAGACATCATCCTCTTCAAAAATGAAAAACAAACAATATCAGTGCAACCTTAGGGAAGTCATTTGAACCTGTCTGAGCCTCAGTTTCACCATCTGTAAGTTGAAGGGATGGGTACTAGATGACCTCTTGAGTCCCTTCCAGCTCAATTGTCTTATGTGTAATTTAGCCTTTCTGAGCTGTAGATTTCTTCATTTACATTATTTATACCTTACTCCTTTCTATATAGTCTGCTATCCAGTGACAATACCTCCTTGGTATTCCTCGCCCATAACCCTCCATCTTCCAACTCCAGATGATTTCACAGGCTATCACAACTTCATGGAATTCTCTCCCTCCTCATTTCTGTCTCTTTGCTTACCCGAATTCCTTCAGGTCCCACCTAAAATTCTGCCTTCTGCAAGAAACCTTTCCAGAGCTAATCTTCCCTCTGCTGAGTATCTCCAATTTATCCTGTATAAATCATGTCTGTACATAGTTGTTTACATGTTGCCTCCCCCATTAAACTGTGAGCTCCTTGAGATCAGGGACTGGTTTTTTGTTTTGTTTTGTTTTGTTTGTTTGGGGGGAGGAGTTGCCTTTCTTTGTGTCCTCAGTGCTTGATAGTGCCTGAAATATAGTACGCACTGAATAAATGTTTTTTCGTTTAATTCATTTGTCAAATTAGGAGGTTAAACTAAATAATGTCTAAGATACCATCTACATTAGCATTCTATGGCTAGGCTATACTTAGTCACTATACTGTTTGATTTCACTAACCATACCTTCTGGAAAGGTTAGATCATCAGTAGTATCAGTAGTGGGACTTGTGGCCACAAATATCACATAGCTGTCATTGGGTGGCAATATAGCCTGATTATAAATATAAACTAATATTCTTTTAATGTTGAAGTATTCCTGTTTTGAAGATTATTAAATTTACAATAAAAAATTTAAATTGCTAAAAAGATCTTTTTGTAAATCCAACATTATGGGGGGGTTTTGTAGAATCACAGAATCTTGGAATTGGAAGGGACTGCCAAAGGAAATCTATAGAAGACCAAGAATTTCCATTACCTCAACCTATAGAAGACCAAAAATTTCCTTTTTCGTGACCAACAAGAGTTCCTTCAGTCTTGACTTGAATACTTCTAATAAGGAGGAACCAATTAACTCCTGCTGCATCTAATTCCACTTTTAGATAGCTCCAATTGTCAGGAAGTTCTCCTTCATATGAAGTTGAAATTTGATTCTGCAAAGATAGTGTGTGTGTGTGTGTGTGTGTGCGCACACGTGCACGCGTGTGTCACAGAAAAACTCCTGGAGAAAAAAGCCAACTATACACATTGCTTCCATTTACTTTCTACTCATTTCTCAACCTTTTGTAAATGAAGTGCAGTTCTGCATTGGCAAAGGAAGTCCTTCTCTTGGATCACCCTACACCAATAAAAACACAGACCAATACAAAAATGAAGATGGCAAAAGTATGAGAAGATGTTTAGGGCAAAGAGAAGTTTGCTAATGATGGGGCAAAGCAGTTCATGGCATATGTGGAAGGTGAAACCAGGATTGGGACTGGGAGGGCTGGGGTAAAAGTGGAAGGAGATTCAAGAAGAAGTGGTACTAGCAGAGGAAGAAGTTTTTGACTCAAATTATGGTAAATCTGAATTACAAGATTTAGGAGAAATGAAAACAGGTATTTGCAAGTCATAGGATTATTGTTATCAATTGGCTGATGCTCCTACCTTCTGGGAACTTGTGATGATGGAAAATGAAGAATTAGAAAGTAAGAAGGGACCTCAGCCTTCGTTATAGATTAATGGATCCTCATTATACCTGAAAAGTGTTCATCCAGCCTCTGTCTTAAGAACTCTGAGGAGAGAAAACTCATTTATTCCATTTTTGGATTAATTTAATTATTAGGATTTTTTCCCTGACATCAGCCCTAAACTAACCTCTTTGCAGTTTCTGCACATCGTTCCAGGTTCTGCCCTGTAGGTCCTAACAGAACAAGCTTAAACATCCTCCATGTGATGGCCCTTTAAATACTTGAAGTCTGCTATCATGTCCACCCCATCCCAACCTTTCTGCTTTCCAAGATAGACATGTCCATTTCCTTCCACCAGTCTTCACATGCTGTAGACTCAAGGTCCTCTAAACACTTTCCAGAACATCAACATGTTCCTATAACTATTGTTCTCAGAACTACACACAATGCTTCAGATGGCTTCTGATGAGAGCAGAGTACAATGGGACCATCACCTCTCTATTCCTGGAGTCTATGCCTTTTTTGATGTAGCCCAAAATCACATTTGCTTTTTTGGCTGCCACATCACACTGTGACTCCTATTGAACTTTCTGTCCACTAACACCACCTCCCACATTTTTTTCAGAACTTCTGCCTAACTGTGCATCTTGCATTTGTGAAGGTGATTTTTTGCTATGCAAGTGCAATATTTTATATTTATTCCATTTAATTTCATATCATTAAATTTAGCACAAGGCTCTAGCTTGTCAAAAGCCTTTTGAATCCTGACTCTATCATGGGGTTCTATTCCTCCCAGTTTTTTCTAGCTATCTCTTCCATTTATGCAGTTATCTAAGTGATTAATAAAAATGTTAAAAGAGCAGCCAAACCCAGATCTCTGGAATTCCTCCCTGGAAACCTCCTGCCAGATGGACACTAAACTATTAGCAACTACTCCTTGAGTCCCACCACCCATATGGTTTTGGATCCATCTGATTGGATTCATATCTAATCAATATGTCTCCATCTTCTTATCAAAAACTTTGCTAAAATCTAGGTAATTTGTATCCAAAACATGTCCCCTTATTGTTAGTTTGGCAATACTTGTAAAAATCAAAATGAGGTTAATGAGGCATGATTTGTTCTTGATGAAGCCATGCCGGCTCTTTGTAGTCACTGTGTCCCTATAGACATTCACCAACTATCTCTTTAATGATTAATTCTAGAATTTTCTCAGTAGTCAAAGTCAAACTCACTAGCCTATAGTTTGTATGTGTTTGTCCCCTCCCTTTTTTAGAAACCAGGACATTTGTTCTTCTCTAACCTTGTGGTACTTCTCCCATTTTCCATGATCTTTCAAAGATCCCTGAAAAGAGCTCAGGAATGATATCTGCCAGTTCCTTCAGGAACCAAAGACGTCATTTATCTGGGACAAGTGTCTAGGATTCCTCAAGGGCAGCCAGGTGCTCTCTTACTATATCCTTCTTAACTTGAATATCAACTTCCTGGTTGCCATTTTTCCCCAGTTATTTCTAGAATAAAGGTCATTTTTCTTTGCAGAGAAATAAAAATTGAGCAACTCAGGATTCTTTAGTTAGTTGTCACTTTCCCATATTCCCCAAGCAAAGTCCCTATCCCCTCTCTGATTCTCCTTTTTCTCCCAGAATAGCAAAAAAAGGTTTTGTCGACTCCAGTTTCTTTCCTCAGCCTCAATTCATTCTGAGCTTTAATTTTCTTGATACTATATTTATAGAAATGCCACACATATAGTCATCCTCTGCTACCTGGCCTTACTTATATCTTCTGTACATTTCTTTTTTAAAATTTATGTTATTTGAATTTTCCTGTGCAACCACATTACTCTTTGAAGACAAATTCCATTTTTCCATTTTTCCCCCTCATTGGAACGGCCTCCCTTTATATTTTCAGAATTTCTTTTTTTAGCATCTCCCACCATAACTAGGTAACTTCAATCTGTACTCTTTGAAATACCAGGGAAGATGACATTGAGCTAGAACAGAGGTCAGGTTGGATGTGTAGATTCAAATGGAATGATCGACTCTCCAGAGGCCTAACTAAACTCCTCCTCAAAATAATTTCCTTTCCTTTATCTCAAGATAAAGGACAATGATGCACATGCAGCATTCAGGCCCCTAACCATGGAGTCCTAAGGCTCCTCAAGAGGACTTCAAGTCTGAGGCTCTTGTCCTGACTGGAATCCTAGAAACACTGAGTTCTCAGAAAGAGAATGGAAAAGAGGGAGAACAGAAGAATAGGGGAGTTTTTTGTGAAGTCTTTCCTGACCATTTCTCTAGTGTTTTAGTTAATTACTAACTGTTAATTCAATCCTGATCCAGACACTGTCACTTAGGTAGTGGTATACACATTGAATTGTTTGATGAAAGAGCAGGCTTGCTATTGGTCCCACTTTTACTTTAGTACTCTAGTTCTCTGGTAACTACGTTCCTGTCTCATTCCCCCATAATTAGTTTAATGCCTTGTCACCACAGTCTTCCTTAATGGTAACTGAATCTCCTGCCTATGACTGGTTATTAGTACCTGATGCTAAATATCATCAGTATTAATCACTGTCCACATGGTCTCCAGTAGAGGCCTAATACTTGACCTCCATGATCACCTGTTCTGCTTCTGTTTAGAGAGACATTTAAGATTCTGGACCCCATCTGGACCTGTGGTTGATACTCACCTCCTATCTCTGCTCCCCTGTACTCCTATGGACTGACTTCTCAGTTCCAAACTCACCTTAAAACTTATAAGATCAACTTTTGGGAATTTCCAGGCTGGTTTGACCAATTCACAGATCCACCAACAATGCATTAGCTTGCCTGTCTTTTTACAAGTTATTGTTAGTGGCAGATCCCAGTGCAAACTATCCCTAATCAATAATAGCAACTTTCATTTATGTACAATAAATGTTTATTAAATACTTATTATTTTTCCAGACACTATGCTAAGAACTAAGAATACAAAGGCAAAAACACAGCTTCTGCCCTCAAGGAACTCATATTCTAGTGAGGAAGACAACATATAAATAACTATGTACATAAAAATAGTATCATGGAAGTGACCTTATAAGGTCAGATATTTAATGTTATTCTTCCCATTTTATATGAAGGAAACAGAGCCCCAGATAAGTAAAAAAATTGGTTTTTCCAAGGTCAAACAGTTATTAAGTCTCAAAGCTATAACTTGAATCTAGGCTTTCTGCCTGTGAGGCCAGGGCTTTTTTCACTACACCAAGGAGCTCGTCTTAGAACAGCCAACACATTCAGATCCCTGACCAATGTGCCAACCTGGCCATGATGGTGGCTGAACTTGATGCAGTGGAGTGCTTAGATCTTGGTCAAAGTTGTCAAGGTCATGAGTCACATCCTAGGTCATCACCAGTCTTGATTTTTGTCCTACCGCTGGACTTTGATAACTCAGGAAGACAGAGTGAGGCTGATGATTTTGCACAACTCTGTCTCAGTTAAATCCAATTCACATGAAAGACAAGACATCAGCCATATCCCAAAAGCGTGATGGCATTGGTCCTTTTTGAAAATGAAGGATAAACAACATTGTACACTTAAGTAGGAATTGAATATATATTAAATTGTTCACCTTTCAGAAACATCTCCACTGCATGGACAAAAAAAGTCTGGTGGCCATTAAGCCATAATACTGAACTACCTGTAAGTCTTTGTAGAATCCAACTAATTACGCTAAAAATCATACTAAAAAGACCCACTTTTAATGCAGAAATGTAGCTGATGCAATTCTTGATGCTTGCAGCAGGTGTCACGCTAGAGCTACTGAAGAGACAAGAACTGTGATTTAAATCTTTTCGGAAAGAGAATAAACATGTAATCTAATATGCAATTGGTCTAGATAACACAACTTATTAGCAATTGGATTTTTAAAATATATACTGGTTTCTTTTGTTTTAATATCAACTTCATTTTAAAAGATACCCTTTCTCCCCACCTCTCCCCAAAGAACCATCTTTTGAAACAGAGAAGTATGTGTGTGTGTGTTTGTGTGTATGGGACAGAGAGACCGAGATAGAGACAGAGACAGACAGAGAGAATGAATTCAGCAAAACTAGCTAACATATTGACTGAGTCTGACAGTACATGTAATATCACTGTATCAGCAATGCCATATTCACAATGCCTATAGAGATTACAAATAT